>NW_028317827.1:14932500-15232500 GCF_062004578.1 Staurois parvus
GAAACTTCCCTGTAACAAATCAATATTTTTTTTACATTTTTATGTATTTTATGCCAGTTTATCCTGACTTTGTTTAAATGAGCATTCACACCGCTCTCAGTGCATGGTATGTTCTTTGATTTGACATGGCAAATATTACCACGACTCCACTGGATAATGTGATAATAATGTAACACTATTTTCACACAATTTAATTGACTGTTACAGGCGACAAGCTGCTGCCTGCTGTTCTGTGCTTGAATCCCCTGGCACAGAGATGTAACACAATTCTGCAGACATATCGCTGTGAGTGCTACATCCTGATTCACTTGACCTGAAATAAGGTTCAGTCTCTATATACACTACAGTAAGTTAAATAATAAAAGACTTCAGCTCGTCCTGGTCCATTTTACTTGTGTTCCAAAGGCTTTATGAAGACCACCCACCTCCATTGTTCCCAGAGTGATACTTCCAGAATATATTTTTTCAGGCTGCAAAAGTTAGGCCTCGGAAAGCTAAATGCAGGTATTAAGCAAGTTGTATAGAGAATAGGCATAGTAATGACAAAGCCACAGGCTTTTGCACAATGTGTAGTAGTTTTGTGCATTGTTTTCTTTATTTATTATGATTAGGACTAAAGATCAAATTGAAATACAAAAATAATTT
The DNA here is from genome assembly GCF_062004578.1 of Staurois parvus. Lineage (NCBI taxonomy): Eukaryota > Metazoa > Chordata > Amphibia > Anura > Ranidae > Staurois > Staurois parvus. The sequence goes on from NW_028317827.1 coordinate 14,933,146, forward strand.
TTCTTTATTTAGTAAAAAGGAAATATTGCAATCAAACTAAAGATGGAGTCTGCAATCCAGTAAAAAGTCAGTACAAGAATCCTTTAGAAACTTTTTTTTTTCTTTTTTTATGGTTGAACTGGATGAACTTTTGTCTTTTTTCTAACTATGTAACTATGTATGTAACTTCAGGGTTAAAAGTTCAATTTTACATGAAAATCAGTGACGCGTTTCTGTCCTTTCGGGGCCTGAGTCTAAGGCCCCCTGAGGGTAGAAACACGTCAGTGTTTTTCATGTAGGATGGAACTTTTAACCCTGAAGTTATCAATAAAGGATGCTTGTGCTGTCTTTTTACCGGATTACCGACTCCATCTTCATTTTGATTGCATCCATTAGTGCCCTGTATATGCTGCAGTCGTGCATCGGTCATATGTTCATTGATTCGGTTCTGGATTGATAGGGTAGTAACACTTTAAGTGTTGTTTTGCTTCAGCCAAAAAAGAAATATTACGTATTTAGATCTTTTTTTGTGGCAGCAGATGGAGCTTTAGGGCCCTCTTTATATTTGCAGGTTAGCTATTTGCCCTAAAGTCTATTTACACAAAAGAATTGGGGGGTTGACCAGTAGTGACTTATCTCTTACTAAGTCCAAAGTTTCAGTCAGACAAAGGGCAGACAGCCACTTAAGTGATGTTTCTTTATCTAACCCATGGAGCTCCGGGAATCCTTTGTCATGTACTAAAAGTTTATATGAAAAACAAATGTTGTATATAGATAGTGGAAAAATAACAGATACAACAATTTGAAAATGTATAGGTATAAGCAGGGCCAGGGCTATCACATGCATGACCATAGCGAGCAGCTGGGCCACACTGACTTCAAGACTTCCGTAACTCTTCTCCATTCTACACTTCCCTGTGTGAGGATGGCGGCCAGGGACCAGACCCTCCTGGTTGCACCTGTTCAACCCGTCACTCCCAGAGGTATCCACATGCTTCTACCTAGTTCCTTCCAGGGTTCAACAGCCAGGTTAACACAGCACTGGGTCCGATTGCAAATAACAAGATTTGTATTGAAGGAACGGTCCAAAGATACAAACAGCCCAGTGGGGAGTACCCAGCTTGAAGCACTCACAGTTCTGTATAAACTTGTAGATTGGTTCTGATGTACCGACAGCATTTGGAATGTGGCCCAGCCAGTCTAACTCAAAGTGGAGGATTCTGAAGAAGGATGGTGTGACCCTAGCCTGTCCTTTCTTGAATGAAACCCTACCGCTGTTCACTATCCCTGTTGAATGGATACACTGTCCCTCTGCTACCCACTCATGAGAATGTGTACCAAATCCTAGGGGCAGGCACTTAAAAAGGCTCTGCTGACCCAAGATGGCCACCAGGATCAACTGTATGCAGCATAGCCAACCGTAACACTGCCTCAGGGAATCAAGGAAACCAAAGAGAAGCCAAGTATCCCTCAACTTCCTCTCCAGCTGCAGTACCACTCTGGCCAAGCACCACCTACAGGGGAGAACTGGTACTGCACCTGCCTACAGAAATACCCCCCTTATTCCCAATCTTCCTCCGTGAAGATCCTAGTTCCAATGACCAGTATAGCTGTTTTTTTTGTCTGTCTCCAACTGATCCTATTGTTGGCCCTCTTGCTGATGTCCTTCATGCCTGCACTGTAATTAGCACAGGACTAGTGGCTGTGTCTTCAGAATTGAAGGTGGCCACTGGTAAGAGTGCCCTTCCACTTTCCAGTGTCAGGGAGGACTATACCCCTGACAATGGAATTAGGTCATTAAAGAAATCCTGTCATGAAAGAAATATGGGGGGGGGGTAACACTAAAGTCTGGCTTTAGGTTTTTTGAGCCACATACTTAGAACAAGCATGCAGTGAAATATTGCTAAAGAAAAGTCAGAATTCCTTAAATCTATACTTGTTCCAGGCTATTGACTTGGTGAGCAGTTAATTGCCAGACAACTAGCATTTTCAAAAGATGTCCATATTATTCTAATGACATACAGTACACACACATGCCATATAGTAGTGCACAGTAGAAAATATAAAGTGTAAACGGAATCTGTGGCCAGGCTACGGACAATGAAGTACTAACATCTTCTTAACAAGCAGCAAATGAGCTTTGAAAGACCTCACTGATCTCTGTAGCTACAGACACTGATTCTCTAGTGGAGGACTTCACCCTGCACTAGTGCACCACAACCCAGTGCATTGCCTGCTGTTGTGGGGTGCATGCAGAACAGTGCCATTCACTTGAATAGGCCATGTTCGACAGAGGTATAATTTCTTCCGTGCTTGTGAAGCAAAGCATTGCAGCTGCAGCATGTTTACACTCCCAGACGCTGCCTCGATCAACAGATCGACTTCTGTACAAGCAGGTTGCCCATACATGGATCAAAATTTGACAGGTCCATGCTGGTCTAAGATTTTGTCCATTCTTTCTACAAATATATGTTGCGCTCCTAAATACTTCTCAATAAATATTAATTAAATTATTAACATTAAATTAATTCAAACTATGATACAAATAACTAATAAAAGTGTATACATACCAAAGAATATTTAAATAGATAATTTCAGCTAATCAATCTCCTCCAAATAAATATCAAAATAATTCCACATGAAATACTCCTCTAAAAAATATTTTGCCAAGTGCTCATAAATCATCTATTAGTGACATGATGTACTTACTAATACCCTCAATTTCATTTATATTCATAATACCCTCATTTAATATAATAAAAATAGTGAACCAACTAATAACCCTCAACTAAAACGCATTTAAATGCATTCTTATCTTAACCTGTTTGGTTATACCATCTCAATTGTTGCATGTACTTATAATACTTTCTATACTCTAAGTTTGATCCAGTTCCAGTCGTTGTTCCTGTTATGACAGACTCAGAAGTCTAAGCTTGTTAATAAAACACTGTATAACTACTTTGCCTCCCAGATTACATTACACTGCAACATTCATATGCATTTTCTCTATATTTTCCTGACGTACAATACACCCAATACCCAAACAGACAGAACCAGACTCCTTCTATAACTAAAAAATCACTTTAGGGTGGACTGACCTTTCATCACTACTGTATGCTCCAATGTGTTTTTCTTACATACCTAACATAAAACTATACATGTCACATACCATAACAGTTTCATTTTTCAATGCTCCTTTGATGTTATTCAGCTCTAGGAAACAAGTGTGTCATTGTCTTTGTTCTTTGTTCCTTTCTAGCTGTATAAAATAATAATTAATGGAACATTAAAGTAGTTGGTGCCAATCTGATAGGCGTTAGACAATTTAATTTCATGGTCTTGTTTAACGTGTTATGAAACTTGAGAGCAATTTTCTTTTTTATGTCTATAGTATAAGTGTGTCAGGCATTGAAGCTACTACATATAAAAGGGGCAATATTTACAGTGTGCTAGAAAACATAATAAATTCTACATTGTCGTAAACCAAGCCTAAAACCACCATTAATAGTATGGGCCTCAGAGGGGCTAAATTACCTTTTCTAGTTTTCTATAAAATCACAAAGCATGGAGGTCTGCCATGACAACCAAGGACTATGGGTAATGATATGCAGATGAGCCACATTCAATGGATATCAAAATTTACATCATGGTTTTATGGGAAAGCATTTTAAGTCATGCAAATATGTATGCTTTCATTCATTATCTACATTATGTTTTTCTGGATTGTATAACAAATTTAAAATATCAGATTTAAAATTATCCATGGAGAAGAGAAAAACGTGTTTCCATCAGGACTGTATGTACAGAGTGTGTATGTGAACACAGAACTTGTGTTAGACTGTCTAGTCTTTCTAAACCTTTTCCACATAGAGGAGCACTTGAAATAAAATTCTGGCCTAAGGGAACCCATGCTAAAAACTCATGATACATTAGTGTGATGGTAGGATGCTCCTTACACTTGTCATTGGGAAGAATTACCCACTTGTAGATAGCTAAAGAGATCAATGGTGTCAGTTGGAACTTATCTGAGAGGCAGAAACTGCTAATTGTTCAAGGAACTTCTAGCAACCTCTGGAGAAACCCTGGTTGAGAAAGCCTGGCCTAGAGGATACTAACAAGGGATAAAAGGGTTGACTCCAGAGCAGCTACGCTGAAAGATCAAACCATGACGCTGGTTTAAGGATTTGTGTTTTTTTTACCTTTGGAGGAATGCTTAGAAACTCCTGCTAGGGTATTTCATGTGTTTTTGTGAACTTCTTTCAATAAAAGTGGACAAGCAGTACCCTTAAAAGCACAGCTGCTAAGTGGCTCAAATGTCCTCAAAAGCCTTGCTATTTAAAGCTCATTTTTCACACAACCTTCTAGCACCCAGATGTGATATGCATACGTTTTCTTTTTTAGACTTATTTTACTTTATTTTCTCAAGGTGATTCTGCCAATTAACACACTTCTTGCCCCAGGATGATGACACTCACTTACTGTACTGTATCTATGGAGAAGCAGCATTTTCATTAAAATTAAAAAACACCTTCCCACTCTCACATCTATAGTATGGGGGAGGTGTGAATGTGTCCTGTAGTCCACATATAGAAGTGAGAAGGACTGATAACACTGATAATGTCTAACAGTGCAGCACTGCAGAGTGCACAGGAAGTTATCGTTTCATTAGATTTCTGATGTGGGAACACACTTTAATCAACAGGTACCAATAAAAAGTCTTACAATTTATCCTATACTGTGGTGAGGCAGCCTTTTGAGCTAATCTCAAACCAAATTGTACTCACTGCCTGTTTGATCTTCAGTGATGACAGATCAAATCTGTCCCTCCTTGCCAACATTTGTTTCTCCCCATATTCCAGGTCCTACGCTGCTCATCTCTGCCCATTGGGAGGCTACTGCAACTGTAACTCCTTTGCACATGTACACGACAACTCGTTGCATTGCCAGCATTTTATAGGGTGAGAAGTTTCTATGAAGCCTCACCACTGGCCCTTTAAGGGGAAGCTGTCACATGGCCCAGGCTTCCAAGCGGACATCCACAATGCTGATGATTTTTCTCTTCTCTTTCCATTATGATGGGTCTAAGCAGTCTCATAGGGCTGCAGCCTGAATGGAAGCTGACCCATCAACTGCTGGCTCTGGGGCTGCTAGGGAGTGTAGTCCTTAGAAAAGCACAGCCCTGGCCCAGGAGAGAGGGATACAACTTCTTCTTCCAGACTACCTGGGGAGGAGGCAATGCACTGTGAGGGGAAAAGGAGAGCTTGAAGCCAATGCCAGGAAGAGCACCATGAAGAAGGCTGCAGGGAACAGACACAAGTAGAGTCTCACCAAGAGCTCACCAAGACTACTGCTGCTCTTGGGCAAGTTCAGTGTGAGTTGGGAGCCTGGGTACTGTGGCTCAGGAGCTAACATTGCTGACCTAGACTGTGTTACTGTGTTACTTGGGGGCCTGTGTGTAGACCTACTAAGAGACTGCTGCTGCTAGTGTGACCTGTGCTGGGCTCCCTATGTGAGGACTTGGTTGCTGAGAGATTGTACTGGAACTTGTGAGAGACTGCAGATAATCTAGTGAGAGACTGCTGCTGATTCGGTGAGAGACTGTGTCTGCTATCTGGGGATAGACCATGGATGTGTTCCATTGAGAGTTAGCGGCTGTTCCTGACCCGAAAGGAGAGGTCTTCCTGAATTGGCTGTGGGACACCAGCTTGAGAGAGGGACCTTTCACTGACATTTTGTGGGACTACCAGAGACTAATTAAAATGGTGAAAGGTTAGTTGACATCTGAACCTTCTCGATCCCCTTCAGTCTGGATTTCGCCCACAACACTCCACAGAAACTGCCCTCCTAAAACTCACAAACAACTTACTAACTGCTAAAACCAATGGTCACTATTCTGTACTTTTTATTCTTGGACCTCTCCACTGCCTTTGATACAGTTGACCACCCCCTCCTCCTCAAAAAACTCTATTTACTTGGTCTTCGTGACTGTACTCTCCATTGGTTCGAATCTTACCTATCTCACCGCACCTTCAGTATCACTTACAACTCTACTTCCTCCTCTCCTACTCATCTTACTGTCAGTGTCCCCCAAGGTTCTGTGCTTGGACCTCTCCTATTCTCGATCTACACTTCTTCCTTGGGTGAGCTGATAGCTTCCCATGGCTTCCAATACTATTTCTATGCTGATGACGCACAAATCTATCTCTCTACTCCTCAGCTCACCCCATCTGTTTCCTCACTTATAACCAATTTACTAACAGACATATCAGACTGAATGTCATACTACTTCTTAAAACTCAATCTATCCAAAACTGAGCTCATAATATTTCCTCCCCCCACATGCCTCTTCCCCTGATTTCTCGGTCAGGATCAATAGCACTACTATCAACCCATCCCTGCATGCTAGAGTGCTAGGGGTAACCCTGGATTCTGAACTATCCTTTCAGGCCCACATCCAATCCCAGTCCAAATCATGCCGCCTCAACCTCCGCAACATCTCCAGAATACGCCCCTTTTTAACCAATGATACCACAAAGATCCTAATTAACTCCATAGTTATCTCTCACCTTGAGTACTGCAACTACCTCCTCATTAGTTTACCTTTACATAGGCTATCCCTCCTCCAGTCCATCATGAATACTGCTACCAGGCTCATCCACCTTACCAACCGTTCAGTGTCTGCTACCCCTCTCTGCCAATCCCCCCACTGGCTTCCACTTGCCCAACGAATAAAATTAAGAATACTAACAACAACTTACAAAGCCATCCACAACTCTGCCCCCAGCTACATCAGCAACCTGGTCTCAAGATATCAGCCAAACCGCTCTCTTCGATCCTCCTAAGATCTTCTGTTCTCTGGTTCCCGTGTCACCTCCTCCCATGCTCACCTCCAGGACTTCTCCTGAGCTTCTCCCATGCTATGGAACTCCCTATCCAAATCTGTCCTGCTATTTCATAATCTATCCACCTTTAGATGATCCCTGAAAACCTTTCTCTTTAAAGAAGCCTATCCTGCTTCTACCTAGTAAACTGCCATTTATTTCCTCCATCAGCTCATCCCCCCACAGCTATTACCTTTTGTATCACTCAACCCTTCCTCCTAGACTGTAAGCTCTAACGAGCAGGGACCCCTGTTTCCTCTTGTACCAAATTGTTTTGTAACTGTAATGTCTACCTTCATTTTGTAAAGCACTGTGCAAGCTGTTGGCGCTCTATAAATTCTGTATCATATAATAATAATAATCTTTATTGCCCTTCCATAGGGCTATGTTGCTCCTTTAAGATTACCTTGAACTATCTCTTTGGGAGCAACCCAGGTTTAGTTTAGAATTACAAAAGAATTTGTTACAGAGTATTCCACCTAAGCATTGAGGGCCCAATGTCGGCAAAACTGGGTTTAACACTACTGGCCAATAGGGTAGCCTGGGACTTTGGTATCCTTTAGTTAGTCTTGTAATAATTTTGATGGTCCATAATGTAGTTGTGTACTTTTAAGGTCACTCAGCATAACTGTGTATACACTTATACACACATATACAGTATATACACACAGAATCCGCACGAGTGCCCCCAGAGCAAATGGCTCCCAATGGGGGCACTCAGCAAGGGGGAGGAGCCAAGAGTGCCACCAGGGATCCAAGAAGAAGTAGACGGGGGCTGCTCTGTGCAAAACCATTGCACAGTGCAGGTAAGTATAACATTGTTGTAATTATTTAAAAAATAAAAATTGATGTGTTACAATAACTTTATATCTGATCGGTGGCTGTGACAAACCTCTTAGTACTGACTTTTTGGGGATTTGTTTGGGGATAGTTCAGCTTGAACAGAAACAATTGTTCTCTGCATATTAGGGTTTAATTTTCAATTTTAACTATACTGTACCTATTGAAATAAGGTGTGAACACACTTTGAAATCACTGAGGTTTCCTGGAGATTTTAATATTTTGAGAAGAGTTCTGGTTTAAATTTTTACACCCTCTGTATGTAACCATATGCTGTCTTTTCACGGACCACTCCAAACATTATATATATATGAATAATTTTACACAGATCCCTTACTTTTTCTCGAGCCTAGAGTCACTTCTCATCATTTTCTCACCCAGTGCTTCCCAGGATTCTTGCCTTCGGGTATTGGATCTTTTGCCATTTGTCAAGCTGAATGGATGCTTGCACCAGACAATTTATCCAGCAGCTATAACTGAAGCTTCACTGGTCACAAACTGATATACAAAGAGGTTTGCAAATGAGTCGCAGATTTTCTCATGTTATAAAGCTTATCTTTCTACTGCACTTATATAAAAACAAACAGAATGCAACAGTTTTCTAATGTAAAAATATGCAATCAGTGAGTTCTGCAGTCATTATTACCTTACTATTACATAGCCATAAGGAAAATCCACTTGTAAATATGATATTGAAATATTAATAATGAAATAAGGTAGTGAGGTGCACAGTAAGAGGGCTAACACTATACGTATTTGTACTTGCCGATACTTTTTTTGCAGAATCCTCACCTCCCTTCTTGTTTAATCTAGTGGTAAAGTAGCACTCTTTTTTTTAACAGGCTATGGGTTTACAGAGAACGGTCTGAAAAGAGAAAATATTGCGTGAGTGACCTTGTTGATGTCAGAGGTCAGAGGAGAATGGACAGACTGGTTGCTGCGACATTCAGATGGTAGGGTCAGAATTTGGCATAAACAACATGAAAACATGGATCCATCCTACCTTGTATCATCAGTTCAGGATGTTGGTGGTGGTGTAATGTTGTGGGGGATATTTTATTGGCACTAGCAAGGTGTAGCTAATAAAGTGGCTGGAGAGTATATACTGTATATACAGTGAGGTACAGAAGTATTTTAACACCCTGCGATTTTGCAAGTTCTCCCACTTAGAAATCGTGGAAGGGTCTGAAATTCACATTGTAGGTGCATTCCCACTCTGAGAGACAGAATTAAAAAACAAATTCAGGAAATCACATTGTATGATTTTTAAAGAATTTATTTGTCTTGCACTGCTGAACATAAGTATTTGAACACCTGAGAAAATCAGTGTTAATATTTGGTACAGATGCCTTTGTTTGCAATTACAGAGGTCAAACGTTTCCTGTAGTTCTTGACCAGGTTTGCACACACTGCAACAGGGATTTTGGCCCACTCGTCCACACAGATCTCCTCTAGATCTGTCAGGTTTCGGGGCTGTCGCTGAGCAACACGGAGTTTCAGCTCCCTCCAAAGATGTTCTATTGGATTTAGGTCTGGAGACTGGCTAGACCACTCCAGAACCTTGATATGCTTCTTACGGAGCGACTCATTGGTTATCCTGGCTGCGTGCTTTGGGTCGTTGTCATGTTGGTAGACCCAGCCACGACCTATCTTCAATGCTCTAACTGAGGGAAGGAGGTTGTTGCTCAAAATCTCACAATAAATGGCCCCATTCATCCTCTCCTTAATACAGTGCAGTTGTCCTGTCCCCTTCGCAGAAAAGCACCCCCAAAGAATGATGTTACCACTCCCATACTTCACAGTAGGGATGGTGTTCTTGGGAGGCAACTCATCCTTCTTTTTCCTCCAAACACGACGAGTGAAGTTTAGACCAAAAAGTTCTACTTTAGTCTCATCTGACCACATGATTTTCTCCCATGCCTCCTCTGGATCATCCAGATGGTCATTGGCAAACTTCAGACGGGCCTGGACATGTGATGACTTGAGCAGGGGAACCTTCCGTGCAATGCATGATTTGAAACCATGACGTGTAGTGTTCTACCGACAGTGACCTTTGAAACTGTGGTCCCAGCTCTCTTCATGTCATTGACCAGCTCGTCCCTTGTAGTTCTGGGCTGATTCCTCACCTTTCTTATCATCAGTGATACCCCACGAGGTGAGATCTTGCATGGAGCCCCAGTCCGAGGGAGACTGACAGTCGTCTTTAGCCTCTTCCATTTTCTAACAATTGCTCCAGCAATTGATCTATTTTCACCAAGCTGCTTGGCAATTGCCCCGTAGCCCTTTTCAGCCTTGTGGAGGTCCACAATTTTGTCTCTGGTGTCTTTTGACAGCTCTTTGGTCTTGCCCATGGTAGTAGTTGACGTCTGACTGACTGTGGGGTGGACAGGTGTCTTTAAAGAGCTCAGACAGGTGCTAGTAAGTGAGATTAATGAGTGGAGTAGAGGTGGACCTTTTAAAGGCACAGTAACAGGTCTTTGAGAGCCAGAATTCTTGCTGTTTCTTAGGTGTTCAAATACTTATGTTCAGCAGTGCAAGAGAAATAAATTCTTTAAAAATCATACAATGTGATTTCCTGAATTTTTTTTTTTTTAATTCTGTCTCTCAGAGTGGGAATGCACCTACAATGTGAATTTCAGACCCCTCCATGATTTCTAAGTGGGAGAACTTGCAAAATCGCTGGGTGTTCAAATACTTCTGTTCCTCACTGTATATATTCTAAGCACAAATAAGGTATAATACATTAGGTGCTTTTTTTATTATAGGTGGACAAATATACAAAAATCTGTCAAAATCAAAACATTTTTTAAATACCATTTAATACTGTATCCTACAAATATAGTATGCATTAACATGCTATTTTCTCAATAAAGCCTCCAGCCTGCATGAGATAACTTTATAATAGTGGACAAAGTGATATTATAACAAGGAACCACTCTGATTGGTTGAAGATCATCAGTGTTGACTGGGGATGTAAGTGACAGCAAGGACTGAGAGGCACTATGCTCAAAACAGGGCCATATAATAACCTGTTAATAACACTGGAATCATGCTGTAAAATATTAATATACAGATTACAAACAGGAAGGGTTGAGTCAGTATAGAGGCTTTTTGCATCACATGTATGCCTCCTTAGTTATGCTTCTGTTGTAAAGCATAGTGTGACGTAGACCCAAGGAACATAAGTCAATCTTTGATGAACCTCTAAAGATGAATTGAACCTGTGATGGAGGTCTTTCCAAGCGGTAAGACCAGGATGCACAACATGTGTTGTTTGTTAATTTCCCATAAAATGAACCTATGGGAAAAAAAGGAAAAATCTGCAGCAGCTAGCCCACACTATAACCTGTAAGCTCGTCCATTTTGTTTGTTTGAAAGGGGCCTTTGACTGGCTGACTGTTGGTGCAAAATCACCAAGCTCCCGTCCCACTTCTTCTTGGATAGGACAGGGACCCATCTGCTGATAGCTGTTAGCCTTCGCCATATTGTGCCCAACTCCTTGCCAGAGGCCTTCCCATAACATCCTCAGCCATTAGCCTTTATATTCACAAGAAAGGAATGTCCATACAAATGTTATAGTTTTCACACTTTGCAGTTGTTCTTCAAAGATGGCAGTGACAAATCACATCACACAGACATACTAATTTGGGTCACTTGGTATACTTCGCCAATTACATATAGTGGACGTACTGTAGCAGTCAATATGTGAAAACTGCACATTGCACATCACTGATAAGTCATCTTCCCTTAGTTACTCTCTATCTCTTACTTCTCAGGGTCATTCGTACTCACTCAGAGGGCTCTGACTTGCCCATTAGGGTCTATGCATTCAGCTCACAATTCCCTTCCCGTTGTTCCAGAGACAGGACTTCTGCAGCTGTTCCTTTAGTTACTGTGCACTCTGTACAAGAACCTCCAGGGAAATAGCACTTGTCCTGGCCTGAAAGGCCTCTTGTATTCCACTCCCCGTCCACTTAGACCATGTTTAGTGAGTCAGGGTGACTACAGCTGGCTCTTCTGGGTGTAGGACTGCCTCACTCTTTCCCTCTACCCTGTCCAGGGCCCCTCATTAGTTATTACATCTGCATGCTGGTGGGGTGTTTGGCTCCCATGCCTCATCTGCACTAGGCTTCTCCCATCCTGGCATATATATCGGCACTAACTCACCCATTACATCACTAAAGGAAGGCTTTGTCTAAAGGGGAGCCTAACACCTACTTACATAATTCCCTATTACACACAATTTTTGCGGCAGATTCACCTAGTGACAGGCTAGTTAACTGCACCTGCTTGCATGTTGGTATCTAACTCTAACACTTTCAAAGTGCCTATGCAAATAAAGACTTACTTAGAGTCTGAATTTGTATAGTCATTATTACGCACCACTATCTTCCCTCTCTTGGGCAATGCCCAAGCCTACTGATCAGTTGCTGAGGCTGGTGGTTGTGGGGAAGCAGTCCTGATCTCCACTTTGATGAAGTGGAGATACTTGGGGAAGGCTGTGTGCAGCAAGTGTAATATCAACAGATTAAATGTATGAGCTGATGGCTTATGCTGCCAACTGTCTGCTTCTGTGAGTTTAAAGTTTCCGTTTTTCCACAGGTTTAATTTAAGGACATTGCTTTGTCTGTTTTTTTGTGTGCTGGTAAATGATATTTAGTTGCAACTGCTTAAGAACTGTTGTTTTACTGCCACCCTTGGCTCCTGGGCTTTGACCAGCTGTCCCTTTTATGCCAGGGAGATTTTGTTTGGGCAAATGTGAGTGGACCATACAAAGTGTGATATGTTGTTGTTGTAATTGATGGGCATTGTGAAATGTGGGTATTTTCTTATAGGATATGGCTAAAAAAAGGATAATAAAAGGTAAATATGTTATCGGTAATAGTCTGTGAGCAAATGCTCCCTTGCCATTTGGCCAAGCTCTCTCCTACCTATGACTGATTCTGTAGATATACTGTATATTAGTAAAAGTCCACTTTTGCATTAAGCTAGAGGTTAATATACTAGGTATTAGCAATTAATCACTTGACCACTGGAAGATTTACCCCCCTTCCTGACTAGGCCATTTTTTGCAATAAGGCGCTGCGTTATTTTAACTGACAATTGCGAGGTCTTGCAACACAGTACATAAATTACATTTATGTCATTTTCGCCTCTGGGATTTTAATTTTTTGCGCTATAAACAAAAAAGGCCAAAAATTTTGAAAAAAAAATTATATTTTTTTACTTTCTGCTATAAAACATACTCAATAAAAAAATTAAAATTAAATTGCTTCATAAATTTAGGCCAATATGTACTCTACTACATATTTTTGGTAAAAAATCCCAATAACTGTATATTGATTGGTTTGTGCAAAAGTTATAGTGTCTGCTATGGTATACAGTATATAGTGGAATTTTTGTTATAATTTTTTTATACCAGTAAGGGTGGCGATCAGAGACTTATAGCGGGACTGAGATATTGCGATGGACAATCAGACACTGACACTAACTGGTACTTTGTGGGAGCCAGTGACACTAATGTAGTGATCAGTATTAAAAATTTGCACTGACATGATACTAATGACACAGGCTGGGAAGGGGTTAAACATCTAGGGTGATCAAGGGGTTAATTGCGTACCTAGCTATGTGTGATGTTTACTGTGTGTGCTGTTTTCACTGGGTAATGTGCTGGGTTCTAATCCCTACTTGCAGGGAAAGAGAATCAGCACATTGCCAGAGACAGGACACAAATCTACCTTGTTTACATAAGCAGAGCTGTGTTCTGCTAGTCTCCCAAAACGATCGGCGAGTGACGGCACTCATGCATTGGCTGGCAACTGCTGATCAGCTTCTGCTGTGACCAATCAAAGCAGAAGTGGCGCGCACCCGCAACCAGGAAGTGCACTCTGCACAGTGCGCCAGCCCTGTAGCATACCTGCCATGGAGCGGTCAGCAAATGGTTAACCACTTGCCGCCCAGCCACTGTAGATATACGGCGGCAGGGCGGCACTAGCAGGCAAAACCACGTTTTAAAACGTGTGTTTTGTAAACAAATAGGGGGCGCGCGCGAGGGCGCGCCGCCGCCCTATCTGTCCCGCCGATCACCACCGCAGATGTGAGTCGCCGGGTCACAGCCGGTCCTTAGCGGCTATCTCCCGACGATCAGCGGCAAACAGTGACAGACAGCACAGCTTCCCTGTCAGCTCAAGGATGAGCTGATCAAGAAAGAACAGTTTCTCTTTCTCGATCAGCCTTGTCCCTCCCAGTACACACCCCCACCCCCTAGTAAAACACTCCCCTCACTCCTATAACCCTTCCTTGCAAAAAAAGTTAACCCCTTCCTCCCCATTGCCATTAGTACAGTGTCAGTGGTTTCTTTTTTGCACTGATCACTGTATTAGTGTTTTTGGGGATGTCAGTGACCCCAAGTCAGTACCCCCCAATGTCAGAATGTCCCCCACAGTCCCGCCATAAGTCGCTGATCGCCGCCATAAGTCACTGATCGCCGCCATAATTCGCTGATCGCCGCCATTATTAGTATAAAAAACCCTAAAAATCCCAGTATCTTTCCCGCCATTTGTAAACGCTATAACTTTCACGTAAACTAATTAATTTACACGTATTGGTTTTTTTTTTTTAGAAAAGACATGTCGCAGAATGCATTATGGCAGAAATTTATGACTAAATTTGATTTTTGCATTTTTTTTTACTGAACATGTTTTATAGCAAAAAGTCCAAAATATTGTTTTTTTTTCCTCAAAATTGTCAGCCTTTTTTTTATAGAGCAAAAAATAAAAATTGCACAGGCAATCAAATACCACCAAAAGAAAGCTCAATTTGTGGGGAAAAAAAGGATGTAAATTTCATTTATGTACCGTATTGCATGACCGCGCAATTGTCTGTTAAACTAGCGCAGCGCTGTATAGCAGAAAAATGGCATAAATTGCAGTATTTATACCATAGTTTGTAGACGCTATAACTTCCACACAAAGCAATCAATATACACTTATTAGGATTTTTTTTACCAAAAACATGTAGCAAAATATATTTTGGCCTAAATTTATAACCAACTTTGAGTTTACTATATATTTTTTATAGCTGAAAGTAAAAAATATTGTTTTTCTTCAAACTTTTTGGCATTTTTTTGTTTATAGCGTGAAAAATAAAAAGCGCACAGGTGATCAAATTACACCGAAAGAAAGCTCTATTTGTTTGAAAAAAAGGACGTAAATTTCGTTTGGGTGCAGCATTGCATGACTGCGTAATTATCAGTTGAATTAGTGCAGCGCCGAGTAGCAAAAAGAGGCCTGGTCATTAAGGGGGATAAATCCTCTGGAGGTCAAGTGGTTAAACTGCAAATATTACACAGGCACAACAGCAAACACAAACCGTTGTCCATTTATATGACATCCTAGTTTTTTTTTACAAGAGTAATTTTTACCAATTTATCTAGCATGAGGTCATACGTGGAGACAGCCTCTGACAGCACTCTAACAAGGAATCCACGTATAATTATATGTATTTATTTCACCAGTTCAGCTTCACTTCAGTTATTGTTGCACAAGATCCTATTAAACTGTCTAACCTAATGCCTTAGCCTGCATCTTTGTGACCCATATATGCCACTTTCCCTTGTGTCAATGACTTGGAAGAAAAAGGAGTATGGCCCTTTTACAAGTATCAATAAGCCATTACATGTCATTTGCCCTTTGTTGTCCATCACATAGTGAAATGTTTTCATATGTAGCAGTATCCTGTGGACTAGTTCTTCTTAAAATAAACTTACCTGAAGGTGATCATTTAAAATCTAAACCATTATTCAGAGTGAGCAATGTAGACTAAAAAGATGGAGAACAATCAGACCATCGAGTCTGATCCATTTCAGTGAAAACACTAGCCTGATATATAATTATTTGTACTATTAGTTCAATAATTGATGTAAATAAAAAAAGAAAGTGATACCTTTGCCTGCAAATTGGCCTGACATTTGTGTGTATGTGTTCCTATACAGATATTGGCTTGCTCAGATCTGCTTTTCAATCATTTCTTTTTTTTTTTATATTGTAATTTTTTTCCTAAATGAAAAAGCATGCACACCCCCAGTGCTGCATATACGTGCATTGATTTTTCATGGAATGGATTGTTCATTTTAATAGAGCAGATGTCTAAAATGATCTCCCATCAATTCAAACTGTAAGTTTGCATTTGCATCAATCCAGCCTATTAAAAAAGTAGACAAAAATCATTTTGGAATTGTTGGATTGATTTATACACTATACATTTGGCTTGAATATATCTCAAATTTACAAGCCATGCAATTGATTTCAAGTGTTACTAAAGGCTATTTTTATAATACAAAAACAAACATGTTATACTTATGTGCTCTTTGCAATGGTATTGCACAGAATTTCTCTGAACCTCCTCTTAGGCCTGACACCCCCCCCCCCCCCACTCTCTTCTCGCTGGATTTGATTGACAGCAGTAGAAACCAATAGCTCCTGCTGCTGCTTCCATGTACAGTGAGGAAAGAAGGAGCAATGCTCAGGCTCAAGTAAGTATATAGGGGGAGCTGGGGGGGGGGGGAGGTTGGAAGGTTTTTCACCTTAATGCAGAGAATACATTAAAACGCAGCTCCACCCAAAAGGGAAATGTCCACTTTAAGGACTGCTCCCCCCGCTCACCATTAAGGATTGGCACCTTTGGGGGGCTGGGGGAGCGGGTACCTGAATTTGACAGGTACCCACTCCCACTTCTGGTCCGATCGCCTAGGCGATCAGAAGCAGAAGGTGTCCTCCCTCCCTCCCTGTAGTCTTTTGGGACACGTGACAGGTCCCAGAAGACTACAGGACCATTCATGAAGCACAAACACAGATGTACAATGGGTACCCGGCTGTGAATATGCAAGCTATCACAACCGGGTGCCCACACTAAAGATGTCGGCCTCCAGGAATACAGGCCGGTGAAACAGGCTGCGGGGGACACACCACAGGACCGAGGGACAGGTAAGTGGCTATTTTTTAAAAGTCAGCAGCTACAGTTTTTGTAGCTGCTGACTTATTTTTTGATAGGTTAAGTGGAATGCCGCTTTAAAAAAAAAAAAAAAAATGTAACCGTTACAACCACATTAATATTAAATTGGTCTCGCAATATTAGCCAAATAGTTCTAATCGATCATCAATGCTTGTTTTGAGAAAAATATTAAAACAGTTGTTTTGTTGTACAGTTGGATTGACATATGTATGGTCTGCACAAGAGGGCTACTAACCTATTGCCCCAAGCCAATTTGTTTGTTCAAGCCATCCTCTGCTCTCATACCAGCATGTGTGTAAGTTGTCATCAAACCGTTTAGCAGGGGGTCCAAGAGAAAAAATCCTCAAAGTGGAACTAAACTCTCCTATCCTTTACAGCCAAGGAAGATGCCATCATATCCTCTGTTTAATCTGCAGTTGCTATGGTGCTGCACATTATCAGTAATGACTCCAGCCATTTGATGGCTTGACAATTTCGTTGGCTGCATAAGCAACTGTGACAAGTATCATTCACAGCGTGCCTTGAATTTAACTGTTTTGGGAAACAATAAAATGTATGTGTTTAGTTCCCAGTTTATGTTAGCCAAAATGTTTTGATTCAAATGTTCAAAGCAAAATAATTGTTTTAATATTCTACTATAATCTAGCAGTTATCACCTGTTTTCTTATCAGTTTAAAGCGGAACTAAACCCAAAAATTGAACTGTTTAAAAAAAACTGTTATATTCAAGGCATGCCGGGAATGTTAACTGTCACATTTGCGTGTGCTGTCAGCCAAACTGTCAAGCCATCAAATAGCCAGTGTCATAATTGATCACATCTTCAGCACTATGGCAGTTGTAGATCAAACAGAGGCTAAGATGGTAACTTTCTTGGCTGGAAAGGATGGGGGGGGGGAGGTTAGTTCCGCTTTAATCACTTGGATTTAAACTGCTTGAAACTGATTTTATGTGATCTAATAAAAAAATATTAAATGAATTGGAAAAATAAAGTCATTTTGCATCTGTGTTGTCCATGGAGCAATTGATCAATTTTAAAAAGAATCACTTTACATATTTGCCTATGTTTTTAAAAAGCCTTTTGCATTGAGTATTCAGATGAAACTGATGAGCACAAAATAACTGTATGTATTAATTGATTATTGGGGCATTTGGTTGTTTTAAGCAATCAGGTCAAATGAATGACCACATACAAAATTATTGCTTGCTTAGCCAATTAAACCAATGAGAATTTATAAAAAAGACCTAAAAAAAAAGATTTTAATCAGTATTTTATTATAGTAAGGGTATTGAGTCCAGTGCTGTCTTTTCATAAGTTGTACCCTTGCGAAATGACAGATCCGGGTCTCCCTAGATAATGTTTAACAGTTCAATTATGTAGAAACTAACAGGGATTGGACATATTTCTAATGGTTCCTAAAGTGACACCAAATTATTCAAGTATGTACTCTTAACTCAAAAATGTATCCTCTACTGTTCTCAGCTTCCTCAAAATCTCCAAATTCCTTTCTTTTTGCTGTTGTGAACTGTTAGTGGCTACGTTTGTTCTCCATGGTCCCACTGTATGCACAAACCCCAGGATGGACTGGGGACTATGGACTAATGTGCATTGCTTCTTTCAAAAAGTAAGAAAGGAAGGTTAAAAGGAGAGGTTCAGGAGCTCATGTACAGACATTACAAGGCGGCAGAAAAGCACAGTAATACACAACTTCATGCAAAATAGATGGAGAATAAGGACATATTTTAGTGTCACTTAGAAGTAGATCTAAACCAGATAACAATCTAGGTATGACTATTTTATATATAGTTACATTGGTTCAGCTGTCCCTGTAAGCTGGAAATCACTGAAGTAGACACCGCAACTCCAATGATCTCCACTAGCTCTAGGTCCTGTGCTGAGTGCTGGCCTGATGCATTCTGACCACAGGAGGTTGTCTGATTGGCACAGGTGCAATTCAATGAATACTTTTCACATTCTGAATGAATGCAAAGTGTTTTCTGATTGGATGAGATGGAGAGCGTAACGTTCAGGGGGTATAGCACCTCGGGATCACATAAAATTACTTAGAACCCCAAAACATTATATATATTGTATATTTTTAGCAGAGACCCTAGAGCACAAAATGTCGATCACTGCATATGTCACACGGAGTTTGCGCAGCGTTTTTATCAATTGCAATCTTTTGTGAAAAAATACACTTTAATGAATTAAAAAAGAACACAATTTATAACCCAATGTTTTTGTAAAATTTGAAAGATGATATTTAGCCAAGCAAATAGATATCTAAAATGTCATGCTTTAAAATTGCGCATGCTTATGGAATGGTTCCAAACTTTGGTACTTCAAAATCTCCACAAGCGACTTTTTAAAAGCCTTTGCATGGTGATACCTCATATGTGTGGTGTGAACACTGTTTACATATGAGGGCATAACCAATGTATGCGTTTGCCACTGAGCGCAAGCACGGGGGGATAGGGGCGCTTTAAAGGTTTTTAAAAATTATTATTTATTTTATGACTTTTTTATTTTTATGCTTTCTTTTTAAAAAATTTTTGATCACTTTTATTGCTATCGCAACAATGTAAGCATCCGTTGCAATAACAATAAATCATGACAGGTCCTCTTTTTGAAGAGATCTGGGGTCTATAAGACCCCACATCTCTCCTCTACAATGGAAAGCATTAGATAAGAAAAAACAAACATTAATCAAATGCTTTCCCCCAAAAAATGGCCTTGTTCACATTCAGCTGGAACCAGAACTCACTCCGATCCTTCTAGGTCATAGAGATCAGCTGAGGCCATCTTTCTTCAGCTAATCTCTATGCCAAGCCACTGCATTTGCCGGGGCAGCCCTTCCTATCACTTTTAAAAGTTATTTAGCGGGCTGATCAGCCGCTCAGATCACTTTCATTAGAAACAGCAGTGGCTGAGGAAAATTTTAATATGGGGTTTACGGCATCCAGCGGCAGACATAACACCAGTATTTCTCTTCAAAACCGCAACATATATATACATATTGTGGTCTTGAAGTGGTTTTTAAAGTAGACAGAATATAACTTCCAGCAACAAAACAAAACTTCAGCAAACACAATGCAAAAGTCTGCTTATCTTCAGCACAAACCAAAATATCAGACAGAAGGGAACATGAGGTTCATATACGGTATTTATCCCAAGGTTAGCACAGTCCAACTCTGGTTGTTTGGCAGCTTACAGCACATGTGCAGCACTCAGACAAATGTCTACTCCACCCCCTAGCACTAGGACCTTCCTGCCTTATGTACTGCTCCCTGGAGGCTGTTGAACCCGTTTAAGGAAACGGAGTCCCTGTAGTCAGTGGAGGTCTTTTTCCTACCCGAATGACTATGGCAACTATGTGGCAAATGAGGTTTAATGTTGATATATAAGTCCTGTATAATAATAATAATAATAAATGTAAGGTTATGCACTTGGAGGTTAAGAATATGCATGCATCATACATACTGGGGGGGGGGTACAACTGGGGGAATCAATGGTGGAGAAGGATCCGGGAGCTCTGGTTGATCACAAGCTTAATAATGGCATCAAATGCCAAGCTGTGGTTTCTAAAGCAAAATCCTCTCTTGTATTAAAAGAGGTATAGATGCCAGAGAGAGAGAGATATCACAATATGTACAAATCATTAGTAAGACCTCATCTGGAATATGCAGTTCAATTTTGGGCACCAATTCACAAAAAGAACATTGGGGAACTGGAGAAAGTACAGAGAGGCATGGAGGAGCTCACCTATGAGGAAATATTAGAGGAACTAAATTTATTCTCTCTTGAAAACAGAAGATACCTCCTGAGGATTTACCCCCCTTCCTGACCAGGCCATTTTTTGCCTTACAGCGTTGCGTTACTTTAACTGACGATTGCACAGTACTGCAACGCTGCACCCAAATTAAATTTATGTCCTTTTTTCCCACGAATTGAGCATTGTTTTGGTGGTATTTGATCTTCTGTGCGGTTTTTAATTATTGCGCTATAAAAAGAAAAAGACTGACAATTTAAAAAAAAAAAAAAACCAACAATATTTTGGACTTTTTGCTATTAAACATGTCCAGTTAAAAAATGGCGGCGCGGGTAAGGCGCACTTGAACTGCACACCCATGCCGCCCTGTAGCAGTATTTCTGGATACACAGAATATAACTGGTTTCTAACATTTATAGGTAAAGTTGATCCAGGGAATATCCGATTGCCTCTTAGGGATCAGGAAGGAATTTTTTCCCCTGCAGGAGCAAAGTGGATCATGATTTGCTAGTTTTTTTCCTTCCTTTGGATCAACTGTGGCTGTAGGATTAAAACTTTTTTTTTATGGTTGAACTAGATGGACTTTTGTCTTTTTTCAACCAGACTAACTATGTTTCGGTCCATCTAACGCCGGAAGGTTGCACCATAGACTGTCCAGGAGCTTAGTGATGCCCTGGTCCAGATCTGGGAGGAAATACCCCAGGACATCATCCATCATCTCATTGGGAGCATGCCTCAACGTTGGCAGGCATGCATACAAGCAGATGGGTGCCATACAAACTACTGAGTACCATATTGAGTTGCTGCAATGAAATTTCAGCAAAACGGAAAGGAAAACCACCTCCCATACTTATTTTAGGGGGTGGGAGGTTGCAAGATCAGCAGACCTTACATTTCATGCACCTCAGCTTTAGGGTGGCTCTTGTAGGTCCTCTAAGTCCTATCACAAATTTTCCATGCTACCATTTTGTTTTGGAGATAGACAAGTGGAAAGCAATAGATGTGGAAATTAAATACATTTTCACACAAGGCACCGGTATTGATTACTGAAAAGTAGATTGCTCTGGACACCCGAAACAGATACTGAGCATCATCCTGAGAAATAATGTAGCTAAACGATGCCTCGAAAAAAGCACCATGAAAACAAATATGCCTGAGTGTAGAGAATGGGAGCGAGATAAGAGCACGTCTTTTAATTAAAGCCTAGAACGCCTGTGCTCGTCATTTGTCTGTATCCCTGGCAACCAATGCCATGCTTCAAAGGTTCCATGTACAACAAATAAAAATAAAATGACCATTTTTTAAATGAAGACAGAAAGTAAAAATGAAGCAAATGAAATAAATATCTGCAGCAGTCTCCTGCTTGCCCATAACATTGAAAAAATTCACATTTCTGGAAAATTTCACATGTTCAAAGGCAGGTCACATGGAAAGTATTACGATGCAACAAAAAGTATACCCCCTGTTGAGCTTGTATGGCAGTACCACCTGATAGTCGCGGTGCCGTAACCGACCTGGTATGGTGGTGCAGGTTTTTAGAGGTTAAACCAGGCAGGGAGGAGGCAAGATAATGCTTCCAACTGCCTGTCAGACTGCCCCTGAAGAGCAATCCTCCACATATTGCTATTCAGAGGGCTACATTAACTCCTAGTGTCCTAGTTTGGGAGATTCACAGAACAGAACATGAGGAAACATTTAAATTTTACAGTTGTCACTGGAACAGGATAAAAGGGGACTCTACTTATGGGGACATCTGTTCCAATAACATCTGTCAGTGGCGAAATGTCCTTCATGATGAAATTTTCAAATATTTCCTGTTTTGTCATTCTCTCTCGTTCACAGATGGTATTGCAAGCAACGTAATCATAGAACCATGGAAAAGTGAAGGCAGAAAAAACACCAATTTTCAATTTATACTTTTTTTTTCAATTTTTTGTTAACTGAGTATTGATCTATGTTTGTCCCAAGCATGTCTGAAGCCACAGGCTTTTCTCAATAGATGGGAGGGGAGGAGGGAGTAGGTTATCATAGCATCTACATCCTGGATACCCGAACCTATTAAAGGATAAGGTTACCTTTTGACAAAAAATAATATATGCACATTTTTTTTTGCAGGTAAAAAAATGTGCATTTATTATTTTTGGTTGCAGGAGTCTGTAAAGCGTTGCACCAAAGATCAAAAGATCGCTGGTGCCATGCAGGTCTACTGCAGACCTGTCAGTATATCTGTTATCTGCTAACCTATACCAGATGTACGAGCAAGTAGATATACTGACAAAAAGAATCAATGAACTATCACAGTGCTCAAAAGTGCCATGGTAGTTCTATGGGAACTACAAGCTAACAACCACAAAGACTTGTAGTTTACTCACTCACAGAAGACTATGAATGAGCGATGTGGCTGGGCAGGCAGAGCCCCGCACGGCCGTGTTTTTTAAAAATTTTGACAGCTAGCAGGAGATGATCCCCCACTACCTGTGGGGGCATGGGGGTCGGTCCATTCATAACATGTTACATGTTACACCCTGAATATGGGTGTAACATGTTATGAAAGGTGAACTTATCCTTAAATTAATACCCTCAGTGCTGGAAGTTCGTGCCACAAAAGATTTCTTTATGATCCAGCAGCCCGCACAGCATGGTAAATTAATGTAAAGCTGTAGGGAAAAAACATTTTAACTAAACTTCAACTTTAACCCTTTGTTTAGATAGCTAATGTGCACATTTAGTTTACAACTAGGATCTGCCCGCAAAGTACTCACAAGGTTCATTATGGTGAACATAACTCCCTAGACCTCTCCCCATGTAGAAGGGGAAAGCTAGGCAGAATTTTTGAGCAAGTAAGTCCTCATGCACACGGGACATTTTTTTTGTATTTCTGCATTAGCGTTTAGAGGCATTTTCCCACGATTAGCAGCGTTTTCCCGCGTTTGTGGTTTTTAGAGGGTCTTTTACCAAAAAAAAAAATGTAGGGGGGGGTAAAAAAATGTCCAAATATGCTGCTTTGTGGTGGTTTACCACGATTTACCGCAGTTTTCAGCATTAGATCGTTTTTACAGCTAAAAAACTCCTCTAGCAACCCACTAGTCCTGTGTTTTTTTTCCAGCCAAAAAATGTCCTAGCCAAAAAACATTGATTACAGTCTATGTGTGCATGGATACATAGGATAACATGCTGGGGGGGTTTACTGGCTGTAGAAAAAAATGTCGAAAGCCAAAAACAGCTGCTGTAAAAACGTCCAGTGTGCATGAGGACTAAAAAGCATGTAAAAATATAAGCAGCAAATTTAAATGATGTTATGTGAATGAAAATATGCAAAGTATATTGTCACGGTCCCCCCCTCCATTACTCCCTCTCTTCCCCCCTCCCTTCCCCACTGCATGTCCCTGCGCCCCCACATAGTTCACACAAAGTGGTGTGCTGGGCGCCAGGGATCTGCCCCTTGCAGTGAGGTTCGCACCTCTCCTCGGCCGGGCGCCGAGGAGTCTGCCACCCCGCTGTGCCTGCATGTGGATTCCCCACATGCAGGCCACCTGGGTGTCTCCAATCACCCCCTTCCCCTTGTCTTGGCGGGCTCAGTGCGGCCCCGAGGTTCCAGGTCTCTGCGCCCGCCAGAGACAAGGGCCACGCTCTCTATGCGTGGCCGGAGTGAGGGGATGGGGCTTGTTGCCCCGGAAACCCAGCGCCAGGCCGGCCGTTGCCGTGGCAACCAGGAAGCGTCCTGCTCCGGTGATGAAAGATCGGAGCAGGACCTGAGTGGAGAGTTCGTTCCCTGCTCGTGTGAGAGAGTGCTGTGAGAGGTCTGAGCTGCGGCCAGACCCTACAGCCAAGACCCTGCCAGACCCTGTAAGCTGAGTGCCGCTGCAAGCCTGCCTTCTGCTGAGTGCCCCTGCAAGCCTGCCTGCTGCTGAGTGCCCCTTCAAGCCTGCCTTCTGCTGAGTGCCCCTGCAAGCCTGCCTGCTGCTGAGTGCCCCTTCAAGCCTGCCTGCTGCTGAGTGCCCCTGCAAGCCTGCCTGCTGCTGAGTGCCCCTGCAAGCCTGCCTTCTGCTGAGTGCCCCTGCAAGCCGGCCTTCTGCTGAGTGCCCGGATTACCCATTCCCTGCAAGCCTGCCTTCTGCTGAGTGCCCCTGCAAGCCTGCTTTCTGCTGAGTGCCCCTGCAAGCCTGCCTTCTGCTGAGTGCCCCTGCAAGCCTGCCTGCTGCTGAGTGCCCGGATTACCCATTCCCTGCAAGCCTGCCTTCTGCTGAGTGCCCCTGCAAGCCTGCCTGCTGCTGCGTGCCCAGATTACCCATTCCCTGCAAGCCTGCCTTCTGCTGAGTGCCCCTGCAAGCCTGCCTTCTGCTGAGTGCCCCTGCAAGCCTGCCTTCTGCTGAGTGCCCCTGCAAGCCATCCTGCTGCTGCATGCCCGGATTACCCATTCCCTGCAAGCCTGCCTTCTGCTGAGTGCCCCTGCAAGCCTGCCCCTCTGCTGTGTGCCCGGATTACCCATTGCCTGCCAGCCTTCCCCTCTGCTGTGCCCGGATTATCTTTGCCTGAACTGTCCCTCTGCTGTGTGCCTGGATTACCCATTACCTGCCTGAACTGTCCCTCTGCTGTGTGCTCGGATTACCCATTCCCTGCGAGCCTGCCTTCTGCTGAGTGCCCCTGCAAGTCTGCCCTCTGCTGTGTGCCCGAAATACCCATTGCCTGCCAGCCTGCCCCTCTGCTGTGCCCGGATTATCTTTGCCTGAACTGCCCCTCTGCTGTGTGCCCCGGACTTAACCCTTGCACCGATCAAGTGTCCCAAATCCCTCAATAAAAACCTTGTGTGCCCACTGCTATCCGCGTGTGTTCTGTCCCACCTACACCTCCATCACATATATAACGCAGGTTCTCCTAATAATGATGCAAAAGTGGAAATGCACCTTCAAGCTGTTTTCTAAGTACTGCATTTGTACTGGGGAATATACCCACAATTCACAATTGCTATATTCTCTAATTCTCAGTCTAAATACTTCTAAATTCAGTAACAATTTAATAATGATTCTGTAGGAAATGATAGGTCATTTCAGATCTGCAAATTATAGCTTAGAAAATGAACATTATATTTGATTTCTACGACTGTGGCAGGGGCAGAATGATGTATTTCTGGGAAGCACAGCAGGGGTAAGTAGGACTATTCCAGCCATCACCTTCCCTGCACAGTGAGAATAACGCCTCATTAGGCGCATACTGGGGTTGGTAGAAAAGGTTTTGACCTCACCTGCTGGCTCTTTATCTGACTTCTGTTTTACATCTCTGCACTGTTTCCCTTACGTTCATATTAGAAGAAAAAGCAATGATAGAAAGAGTGGATCTTAGTGGATCTATTTTTACCAGAACAGTACCTGTACTCCAATGCCTATGGCAGCCTTTCTTAACCTTTTTACTCCAGAGAAACTCTTGAAGTCATTTTCAGGTTATCGGGAACCCCTGCTAAAAATAATTATACTGTACCTATAGCTCCAAGTACATTAGCACAATCAGAATTTGAAGAATGTTTGAAAAAAGACAACAAATGTGATGTACCTAGAGTAATTAACACCCAGGGCTGATCATTTTTAACACCAACTGCTGCATATGAAAAAATTATTTTCAGTATTTTAGTGTCCCCTAGTATTAGTGGTCAGTGTGAAGTGAACCCTTACAGTGGTGGTCTGTGGAAACTTGTGTTGGTGGCTAAAGTGGTAGTAAACTCTCTTTTTTATTTTTACCTATAGGTTTACCTGTAGGTAAAATGAATATCTCCTAAACATGCATTAGGAGATATACTAGCGAGCGGCAGTCAGGGACGTCACCGGCACATGCACTCTGAAAGAACAGCATAGCTGTGCTGTACCTTCAGAGCTCTTTGCTGCTGCCAAGACTCCTGTGTGCATGTGCAAGAGTTACGTCATCATGGTTTGGCCATTAAAGCAGCCACAGCCCGCGAACCCAGAAGAAGGACTGGGTGAAGATGAAAGCCTCTGCAGTGGTGACAGTGCACCTCCAGAGGGCTTTGTTTACAGGTATCTCTTTCATAATGTGCTAGTATGCAGTGTATACTAGCACATTATGATATTACCTTGCAGGAAAAAACTTTTTTTTTCTTTTAAACAAGTGTTTACTACCGCTTTAATATGGGTGAGAGATCAGTATCACACTGTAGACTGCTCAAGGAATCTACAGTAACCTCAGAAGGAACCCTAGTTGAAAAAGGCTGGCCTAGATGCTCCAAGCATCAAAATGTAAACATTGTGATAAATATTTCCATATTTCATTCCCTACTTCTCTCCCAGTTTACTGTGCTTTTGCACATGTTTTTGTGCCTAAGCCTACTTGTCACAATGCTCAGTAAAAGTATTCCCATTCTTTTCATAACAGGCTGTTCAAATCCCTACACTAAATTGCTTGAATCTGGACACCCCAAGCTCAAAAATGTTCATAAGCTTTTTTGGAGCTATGTCAGTAAGGTCACGTAGACTTCAACAGAGCACCTGTAAATGTACATGTAGCACTAACCCCTTAGGAGCCAGTAAGTATTTTGAGGTCCCTGTTCACTCTGAGCCTGATTTGGAGCCCAGCCCCTTCTGATACCACCATATAACCTTGACCAGGGGGACTCCCTGGCTGTGAAATACAAAATAATCACATAGTTTAAAGTGAACTCTGATTGTATTGATGTTAGAATAAAAGTAATGTAAGTACAAAAGAAACAATAGTAGGTGTGTACAAATGATAATCACTCTGGAAAACTTAGCCAAAATGAACATACACAGTACCACTTTAAATAGACCCAATTGTCCTGCAGGACTAGAGTTGAGCTGAGATAGAGTATAAAGAGAAGTCAGGCTAAAAACAGGGTTTAACACTCAAGATGAATTTGAATGTAATACCATCCACTTTAGTATCATTACCAAGTATATAAACAGACTCTTATGCATGCTTGATGGGGCCCTAGTTGGTGCACATTAGAGTTGAGGTCCTTTTAGGGTAGAAATAGGATCTCCTGAAGATGGTAAAGGAACAAGAAAAGTTCCCCCAGGACTGATGATGAAGAAATGGGGAAGGTCCCTTTAACACATAAGATGAATTCAAGGATCATTAAAGTTGAGAAAGGGGTGAAAGTAGACTTCAGCAGAACTAAACCCCTGTAGGTGGTGAAAAAGCCTGATGAAGAAAAGTTCCTTTACAGCTAGAAGAGGTTTGAGATGAGATACTAACAGTATTCCTACCTGCAGGGGTACACATGCTGTATTAATTGGGAGACACTAAAGTAGTAGGCTGCAGCATTCTAAGAAGTATGTGTCTCAAAGTGGCAAACTGTGAAGCAAGGTGTACTAAACTGAAGCAACTGAAAACAACTGAATCACTTGTAACTTGTGATAGTCTGGATTATGGAACCCTCTCACCCAGTCTGTAGTCTTAGCAGAGCAAATGATGGTTTCTCAGCTGGTGGGGCCCCCTTGTTCTCTTGGTCCCTATGCAGAAGAAGCAATTTCAATGACAATATCATGATCCACCTGCCTGGTAAACTCTCCTGCCTTTCAGCGATACTAGCGATTGTCAGTCCCTCTTTTTGGCTCTTCACTGTAACCCAATCTGACCTGGGTCCCCTGCATCCTGCACTGCCTTCTCACACACGTCCTCACCCTCTCACAGTCTCTTTCCTCTCCTCCCTCAGGCTCCTGAGCTTTCCTTTTTATCTGTTCCTGCCCCTTTGCTCTCTAACTTGGAAACTGTGGTTCGGTGTCAACTAAACTGAAGGAAGAAACCCTGCTTGCAGAATAGAAGTCCCAGCATTCTTAGCATTGCTGTACGATTTCCTGTGCCAGGTGAACTGCAGAGCAATGCCATCTTGTGGCCATCAAACAATCTGCAAAAAGTAACAATGCAGTGTGTTGCACACAACACAAGGGTTTTTGCATGTGTTTTTTCCCAAACAAAGAAAATTTCAATACTCTGCTGTTTGGTTATAGCTCAACAGAACTCTGGCAAGGCCAAAGTTACACAACAACAAGCCAAGCTTAATTTTTTTATTGAGTTTCTTCTATTAGCTGAAATGAATTGTGCGTATACAGTAGTCCTATGGAGATATTAAAAGAGGCATTACATCAAAATGCTCCATCATTTGACTTACCCATATACCCAGCACTGCATGGAAGATTCCTCTTTAATGGATTAGTTTGGAATAGAATTTTTGGTGAGCTGGCATCAGGAGAGATATTTACTCCAATTTTGCAGGAACAGCTTTGTGGCCGATTTCATTTATCTGAAACATGTTAAAAGAGAAGTATTTGCCATGCAGTAAAGTAAATATATAAAATGTTAATATATTTTGTATAAATGGGCATTTAGTGGCACTCCAAGACAATATTTAGCATGGAGGTGATTAAACAGTAGTATTAAAGAGTATGTAAACCCAACATTCTATTCGCATAGCCATTCTCTGGGAAGTTCAGTGTAATGCTGTTTCTCTTCCCCCAGCTCTTATGCAGCTGAGAACAGAGGGTATGTGATCACTTTAAAAAAAAGGAGAAATATTGTAGTTATAATGTTTTTACATCTATACACAAATGTTTTGCCTTTCTTTTCTATTTTAACCTGATCAGGTTATTTTACAAGGTGAAGGCTTACATATACTTTAAGCAATCTTTAAATTATTAAAAAAATATTTGCAAGTTATAATAAATGTAAATGTATGTAAACCAAGTCAATACAATTTAGCATCTTAATGCAACTTCTTAAAAGTAATTTTAAAGGTCCATTCACACTAGCAGCTGCTCTAGAACACTGCTTCTGGTGTGCGGTAGGATGCCTGCAGTGCCAATGCATTGATCTCAGCCTATTGGACTGTTTATTATTTTATATAGAAATGTTAAAAAGTGACTTTTAATTAAATTCTGTTGTCCACAGCACAATGATAGGATTGCATTGCCCTGTGCTGTACTGGAAAAAAAAGATTTTTTTTCAGCATACACCATCACAATGCAATCCAGAACAGTGGTGTGAGCTGGCCTGGTAGAAGACAAGGATTGCGGTGGCACTGTACAGAAATGCCTGTCCTGCACAGTCCCACTGCACCTGGTGCGAAAGGGCCCTCAATCTTTTTTTAAAACTGCAGTTTTCATTAAAATAATACCAGGTTATCCTGTGACAATCTTCTGCCCCCCTCTCCAAGATGTGATCCTGTGTTGTCACCCTGGCAAACAGGCTTCTAATAAAGACTACTTGTGATCATTTTACTTCATGGTTCACTGTTTTTACCATCAGGAAATCCACCCTGATGAGCGACCCCAAACCTCCTCTTCTTCGGGCCCCCCCCCGGTGCTCCTGGCTCTTGCCCTCTGCCTAGTGCCCCCATAGAAAGAAAGATGCTTTTTTTCTGGGGGTACTTGTGGAGACTTGCTCCGGAGCCCCACTCTCTGCATCTATTGACACAGACAGCAGGACTCAGTCCTGCCCCCCAACCCCCCCACTCCCTAATCACTGACTATGACTGACAACCACAGCACAGGCAGGGAGACATGGAAGTGAGGGGAGAGAAGAGAGGCAGACAGGCACATCACTGGATCAAATGAGGAGGAATAAAAGGGGGGGGGGGGGGATACTGATGCCTAAACATTTTTACCTTAATGCAAGGAATTCATTAAAGTGTTACTGAACCGCCAACAGTAAAATCAGTCTGTATATACAGTGCAGTATGCTTGTTATACTCACTGTAGAACCTAAGGGGTTAAACCTCTGCATTGTGGAAAAAGGATGTTTGATTCTGTCTTCTCTGATTCTCCCCTTCTTCTACTGTCCCCAGTCCATCTGCTGATAGAACGGAGCCTTGGGGGAAAGCTGCACATGCTCAGTTTAGTGTGTATTGCTAGATAAGTTTTTTTTTTCTTGGGAGAGTGCGTTTTATTAGCACAGGGCCAATCATGACTATCCATACAGAGGGTCAGGGGCTATGCAGCCTCATAGGACAATCAGAGGAGAATGAAAACTCTTCCTACAAGCTTTAACCAGTGCTCTGCTGGACACTGATAGAAGGAGAAAAGGTATTTAGCAGTTTATATTTACAAAAATAGATGCATTTCCATTGTTCTGTTTACTTTGGGAGACCAAATATAGTGAATGCAGGGTCCTGGGTTTAGTAACACTTTAAGGTTAAAAACTGTTTAGGCTTTAGAACCACTTTAACAAAACAAGCTCTAATGAGCACGACCCTCTGATTCCTCCTGTATTGAATTGTATTGTAACTGTACTGTCTGCCCTTATGCTGTAAAGCACTGTGCAAACCCATATGGAAGAAAAATATATTTGAAATATATTTTTTAAATATTATTCCCAAATATTTTGCCATATTTTTGAAATGCTACAATTTTGGCCATATTCAATATATTTAAAAAAAGAAATGTATATATATATATATATATATAGATATATAGATAGATGGATATACTGATTGAAATGCATTTTTATTACAAAGTATATGAACAATATTTTTAAAAATACATTTCAAATATACTGTATGTCTTTAAAAATGCAAATCTTTTTTATATGTTAAAAAGATATGAAGAATATATTTTTAAAAAATATATTTTAAAAAATATTTTTCATATATTTTGTAATATATAAAAAATGCATTTCAACAGGCAGTATATATAGAATTTACATTTATTAAAAGAGTAAAAAACACATCAAAATAAAATTTTTAAATAAAAATATAATAAATCATACACAAAAATTACAGTATATTTAGCGTAAAAAGCAGAATAGTCAATAGCAGAGAAAAAAAAAACTAAAGTTAAAAAGCCACTTTCATGCTGAAAGTCGGAGCACAAATGGTGTACATTTTGTGTGATCATGAATTATACATTCCGTCTGCAGTATTGTCAATGGCAAGGTAGGGTTTGAAAGGTATCTATTGAAATGGAACAGCTGTGACAAGATCTCTGTAAAATGCATGTCTGGACTTTTGTTAGCTGATACTGAATCTGCACCATGCTGCTTGTGACAGTCAATGACATAAAGCACCAGTCTCTTCAAACACAGAAATCATGTTGCATTCAAAAACATGCTTTAATCTACTTCCACAAACCCTGAAACCAAAGACACATTCACTAGCAATGTGATGTAAACCGATCATCCGGCCAGCATAATCTACCGTATAGCAGAAAGTGTACTTCGTTAGACTATCAGGCACTAAATAATATATTTCCATTAAGAAGATATAGGGGATTCTGTGTCTTTCTCCACCCCTCAAATGCATGCTACTTGTGCTCTGTATTCATTAGAAAGAGACACAGCGAGGTGGATCAAGGTGAACCAGAAGTGCTATTCACATTGCTAACGTTAGAAAGTTTCTGCTGAAAGCAAAGTTTTAGAGGAGCTATTTAAGGTAAGCCCACTCTATGTTCATGACCATAGTATCCACTGTCAAGGATTCAAAGACGTGATCTACACAATCAAAATCCAAGGCTGTCTCTTCAAAAAGTGTAACCATTACTATTTTGAATGTGTATTCTTAGTTTACTGAGTTTATTTACCCTTCTTTACCTGATCTCAGGCATCTTCACCCTACTGTGCCTTTCTGAACCCTACCATTTTCAAACATTACAGGTTGTCATGGATGATTTCTACACAGAGAAGACCCCAAATGCAAAGAGATATATGGCTAGGAGATTGTCCTTACCAGATTGTATCTATCACCCGTGCACAATGCATACCATATCATGACCCAAAGGGAAAGTTTTTTGTATTAACACAGTAATTGTTAAAGAAAACCACAAAGAATTAGGAAGTAAAATTTAGTTTACAGGTCGCATTAAAGGTGGAAAAAGTTCTGAAATGATTTATCTTTTTATGCATTGATCTATTTATACATTGATATGATGGATGCATTTGTTTTTTTTCCTTCTGTTTTTCATTTTTTTTCCTTAGTTTTGCTGATCCAGTCCGCAAATCTGTTATTCAACTTCTTTTAGCAGACCAAGCTGGCCAGCAAAAATGACAGTTAGAGGGTTAGGCCACACCATTTAACACCTGCAGGGGTGCTTACAATGATCATGCTTTTTATTTAAAGAATGTGTAAACCCAATATTTCATATTCCTGATATGTGCCTTCTGTACCATGTACTTGTAGGAAAAAGTATCCTGTTCCCTTTGTATTGCTTCCTTTGTGTGAAATTCCTGGCAGTCCTGCCAGTCCCTCTGCTTTCCAATTAAAAACTGATCACACTAGGATTGCCACCTCATCCCTTTAAAACTGAACACATATTAATTACACAGGTTATTTGGCTGATTAAAGTGGTAATTGAACTCACCTAGTACTTTATCTGCATTAAATTGGCCACATAACCTGTGTAATTAATATGTGTTTGGTTTTAAAGGGATGAGGTGGCAAACATAGACCACACTAGGCAGGAGGGCACAGTGTGGTCAATTGTCTGTCTGTGCTTGGAACTTAGCCTGCTCTTGTCCAATGATCAGACCATGTTGGCACACCCTTCACACCGTGATTCACTGGGAAGACCAGTGTATTGTTGTTTCTCCTCCCTGAGCTCCTTATGTAGCTGAGAACAGAGGATATGTGTTCACTTATAAAAAAGGGGAAAAGAGGTATACAAATGTTTTGCCTTTCATTTCTATTTTGAACTGAATGGGCTGTTGTACAAGGTGAGGGTTCATATATACTTTAAAACCTTTAACCCAAAGGTATACAAAATGTTGCTGTAGCTGCTTCAAAAAGTGTTAGCTGGAGTTCAGCTTTAATTTGTTAGTCAGGTCTATCTACGCAGGTTGACAGTGCTGCTGTCCAGAGGTGGCACCATTTCTCCTCCCTGAGAGTGAAGCCCTTGTAGGAAATAAAGTGTAATACTAGCAGGATCACCAGGTGAAAATAAAATTTAAGACACCAAGCAAGCATTGGTTATTTGCAATATATTACATTTTTTGTTTAAGGTTTACATGTATTTTAAGACTGTCAAGGGCAGGGGTGGACTGACAACTCATGGGGCCCCCGGGCAATAGGGGATCATGGGGCCCCTGTGTCCTTGCTCAAACTCAAAAAAGCCTATGAAAAAGGTACCAGGGGCATCTCATGGGGCCCCCTACTGACCCCGGGCCCTCAAGCAGTGCCCGAGTTTCCAAATGGTCAGTCCACCCCTGGTCAAGGGGAAATGTGGAGGGGGTGTGTGGGAAGCCTGGGGAGGGATGTCAAGTAAAAGTGGCAGTTAGAAGGCTGCAACATACCATTTACTGGAGCTTACAGTGCTTTCATGTGGTGTTTGCAACAGTCAGCTTTTATTCATTAATATAAAACTTTTATCCCAAAAAGAAAACAACTGTTGCTGTAGCTGCTTAAAAAGTGTTTAACTGGAGATCAATAGTTCACCACCTTAATTTGTTGGTCAACTCCATCTAGATCTGCTGATGCAAATAACATTAGACCCTCCACCGACTGACAATGTTGCAGTCCAAAGGTGGCTCTGTTGCTCCTCCAGCAGAGTGGAGACACCTTAAAGCAGAAGTACACTGCATCTGAGCACCACAAACCATAAAACTATTTAGATCATTTTTAATATTCAAAGCAAACTCCCCCATCTATCCATGTCTCTGTTTTATTTTTCTGAGAAATCACTTTGAAAAACAGCCCTAGCATTCCTGGCCATAGCCATCTTGAGTAAGGGCAGATGATTCATGTAGCATTTACTTCCTGGAATCAATCTGCCAATAGCTCAGGCATGCAGGCAGGAGGGTGCGCTTAGCTAAGAATATCCCTCCTTCCCTCCTGAAGGCTCCTGGGATGTATGGCATCATTTGCCTAGGCCTGGAAACCAAGAAGTAACTGACGAAATGTAAAAATTAAAAAAAAAATTAAAACAAGTTCATACAATATTTATTTATTTATGCTAGCAGCATAACGATTTAAAATACAGTATTTTCTGGCGTGTAAGACTACTTTTTATACTTAAAAATATGCCCCAAAAATTGGGGGTCGTCTTATACACGGGGTATACAATGTGAACCTTGAGTTTGTTTGGGTCAAGCTGGCTGGATGTGTGGTAATGTACATACAGTATACCGTGCTGAGCCAAGCTGGCTCAAAATAAGTGTCCCTATGACAGATTAATCTGTCAGCCCGCTGGATGTGCGGTATATACAGTATACTGCGCTGAGCCAAGTGGTTTCAAAACGTACCAGTACATCCCTACGGTAATCAGACCACTGGATGCATGTATGTACAGTAGCTGCGGCTACATACAGTATACACTGGGCCAATCACGGCGAGCAATGTATTCTACTAATGAATACAAAGCCTGCTCGGATTGGCTGAGTCAGAGAGGTGGGCTGATGATGTCACAACCTCAGCCAATCCGAGCAGGCTTTGTATTCATTAGTATAATACATTGCTCACCGTGATTGGCCCAGCATATACTGTATGTAGCTTCAACTACTATACATACACACATCCAGCGGTCTGATTACCGTAGGGACGTACCGGTACGTTTTGAAACAGCTTGGCTCAGTATACTGTATATACCACACATCCAGCGGGCTGACAGATTAATCTGTCATAGGGACATTTGTTTGGAGCCAGCTTGGCTCAGCGCTGCATACTGTATGTACATTACTGCACATCCAGCGGGCTGTATATATACTGTATACTGTATGTAGCCGAAGCTACCGTATTACCGCACATCCAGCGGTAACCATCTGATTTGGAATTTGATCCATATGATGACTGACTTACAAATGTATCACAAGATGTCATTCATGAACTTATGTTGTCAGAGGATGAACATGAGGATTTTGAAGGATTTTAAGTACTGGTAAGTCATAACCATTTCAATTAAAAAATCTGATGTTTTTAAATGGTGTTGCCTCGGAAGGGGGGTAGTCTTATACGGCGAGTATAGCCCAAAACCTATGTTTTAACTGGAAAATTAGGGGGTCGTCTTATACACCCAGTCGCCTTATACGCCGGAAAATACGGTAGTCACTAGGTAAAATTAAAAGAAAAAAACTCATAATTTTTAATAACTGGTAAGTTGCAATATAATACATTTTTAGTTTTGGGTTTGATACCACTTTAACAAAATGTATACACATGGCAGGAATATATGATTTTGCAGTGTAAAGGTAAAATATCACTTTATTGGATAATTGAATTTCAGGGCTGATCCTTTGCATCTAGTAGTTGGTAGTCACATTCAATTGAATTTGTTCTGTAATGTTGAAGACATTTCGAAGCTTGTCCAAGTCACTGAAAAATGGAAAAGCTTTGAAACAGCTTAAACATTGCAGAACAAAGTCCAGATGAATCTGGCTGACTACTACTAAATATACCATGACCTGGAAAAATGAGAACCTTCTCATACATGCTGTATTTCCCCTTGTATATAAGTTACTGTATGTAAAAAGGAAATGATATATCTCTTTCAAAGAAAGTGGTACTTGCCTTGCACAGATGTCTTCAATTGCCCAAGTGCTTGCTGATTTGGTGATGAGGAAGTTGCTGCCAGTAAAGGGTGTTGTTGGGAGACAAGCACTGTATTGGACTGCATTAACAGTCCTTTGTCTGTTCTTAACACCACCTTTCAGGGGTTTCCTCAGCACTTAAAACAGTAGTAAACTGCAGAAAAAATTCTAAAAAAATATCCCCTGCAAAATAATAGCATAATGTACAAGTATGCAGTGCATACTAGCACATTATAGAAGACTTACCTTAGAACAAAACCCTGACAGGGCTTCCATCTTCACCTTGTCTTCCTTACAGGTTCACCGGCTTCAGCTGTTTGACTGGCCGAGACACGATGATATCACTCTCTCGCATGCATGCGGGAGTCACAGCCAATGGATGGCGCACCCCGGCCATTGAGAGCGCAGTGTGCAAGCACTGGTGACATCTCCGACTGCTACTATAGTAAATATCTCCTAAATGGTGCATGTTCCTATAGGTACAAGTAAACAAGGTAGGCTTTACTACCACGTTAAGGAGAATGTGTGTTCTGTGTGCATACTGGCACATTATGAAAGACTTACCTTAGAACGAAGTCCTGACAGGGCTTCCATTTTCACCTGCTCTTCCTTCAAGGTTTTTGGGCTTCAGCTGTTTGACTGGTCCAGCCACAATGATGTCACTCCCACGCATGCATGGAAGAGTCACGGCCGCGGCACATCCCTCTCAATGGACGGCACACTGTTCATTGTGAGCATAGTGTGCTTGCTCTGGTGACATCACTGGATGCTACTTTAGTAAATATCTCCTAAAGGGTGCATGTTTAGGAGATATTTACTGTACCTACAGGTAAGCCTTTTTTTATGCTTAGGCCTTGAAAAAAAATTCATACCTCTTGAAATTTTTCACATTTTATGGTTTTCACATTTTTTTACAAATAAATATCTGAATATCCACTCTTACATAAAAGCCAGATTTGTGGAGTGTACGACTAATAGTTGTCCTGTGGACAGATTCTCCCACGTGAGCTCTGCAGCTCCTCCAGAGTTACCATGGGCCTCTTGGCTGCTTCTTTGATTAATGCTCTTGCCCAGCCTGTCAGTTTAGGTGGATGGCCATGTCTTAGGTTTGCAGTTGTGCCATACTCTTTCCATTTTCAGATGGATTGAACAGCACTCTGTGAGATGTTCACATTTTTTTTTATAACCTAACCCTGCTTTAAACTTCTCCACAACTTTATCTCTGACCTGTCTGGTGTGTTCCTTCATGATGCTGTTTATTTGCTAATGTTCTTTAGCAAACCTCTGAGAGCTTTACAGAACAGCTGTATTTATTCTGAGAATAAATTACACACAGGTGGACTTTATTTACTAATTAGGTGACTTCTGAAGGCAATTGGTTCCACTAGATTTTAGTTAGGGTATCAAAGTAAAAGGGGCTGAATACAAATGCATGCCACACTTTTCAGATATTTATTTGCAAAAAAACGTTGAAAGCCATTTATCATTTTCCTTCCACTTCACAATCATGTGCCACTTTGTGTTGGTCTATCACATAAAATCCCAATAAAATACTTTTACGTTTTTGGTTGTAGCATGACAAAATGTGGAAAATATCAAGGGGTGTGGATAGTTTTTCAAGGCACTATAAACCAGGTAGGTTTTACTACCACTTTTAGGAGAATGTATGTCCATGCCCTTTAGACTAGTAGCTACTGAATGAAGAACATGCCTTTGTTTTTGAAGACAGGTTAAATTTCCTGTTTACTTTTCAGATGCAGATGCAAGGACAAGGGTAAATATAGGATATATTCTTCATGAAGTGGAATGTTGATTGTGGACAATCAAATTATGTCTACGTACAATGCACAGTACACATGAATGTAAAAATGGAACAGTAGGGGGCCAATTGGAAAAGCAGCGGTATGGCCTACCATTGCTTTTTTTTATTAAACTTGCCTCCATTTATGAAGCACAGGTGCAAGCTTCATAAATATGTTTTGTGCTTCATGTGCTTTAGGACTCTGAAGCAATCAAAGCCCTATTCAGTCTAATGAATCTAATCTAATGAATAAATGGTGCATTGACAGGAGGAGGAGAAATCCAGTCACATGACCTGTTTCATTGTTCTCCATCCATGCATTATGCAGACAACACACTGCAGGACATTAAAAGCTCCATTCCATAAACATATGCATCACTAACTATATATGAATAAAAACACATACAAAATTAACATAAAAAGATTATGTTCATTCAAATAGTCCCAAAGAAAATGCAGAAAAAATGGGCCTATCTGAACGGATAAAATGATTTTATCCACTGATGTTAATTTGTATTTTTATTTATATACAGTATGGTTAGAGCTACATATTTTAATGGATTGGTATTTTTAATTTGTGGTCAGCAAATTATGTCAGCTGCTTTATACCTTTGATATTAAGTCTGATGGGTATTACCACTTCAGACATTAAAAGCTTCATACTTCACTTATGCGGGGTACACATTAGGGGAGTTTTTTTTTTCCTTGAACCCAGTGGGCTGAATGAAAAAAAAAACCTGAGAGGTTGCCGTACCAACTAAGTGTTAGTGCGGCAAACTCCCCCAGCTGTGCTATTGTGTTCCTCTGACCAGAACACACTGATCAACGTTCACAGCCATTGGCTGCAAGCTCTGATCGGATGCTGGTTTTCCAGAAAGACAGTTCAATAAAAACCTGTCGTTAGACCAGCTTTTGTCGGATAGGCTGCTGTACACGCAGACCGAATGTTTCAACAGAGAGTGGATAATATTTGGCCCATGTGTACCAGCCTTTAGCTCTTAACCACATGCCCTCCAGAGGATTTACCCCCCTTCCTGACCAGGCCATTTTTTGCGATACAGCGATGCATTACTTTAACTGACAATTGCGCAGTCATGCAATGTTGTACATAAATGAAATTTATGTATTTTTTCCCCCACAAATAGAGCTTTCTTTCAGTGGTATTTGATTACCTCTGCATTTTAATTTTTTTGCACTATAAACTCAAAAAGACCGACAATTTTGAACAAACAACAATATTTTTGACTTTTTGCTATAATACATATCCAGTAAAAAATGTTAAAAATAAAATTTCTTCATAAATTTAGGCAAAAATGTATTCTGCTACGTCTTTGCTAAAAAATATCCCAATACATGTAAATTAATTGGTTTACATGAAAGTTATACCATCTACAAATGGCAGTAGATATACTGGAATTTTTTTTTTTTTTTTACAGGTAATGGCGGTGGTCAGCAACTTATTGCAGGACTGCGGGACAGCGGTGGGAATTCTGACACTGGGGGGAACTGACTAACTGCCACTGACATCCCCAGTGACACTAATACAGTGATCAGTGCTAATAAAAAAGCACTGACACTGTACTAATGACACTGGGCAGGAAGGGGTTAATATCTGGGGAAATCAAAGGGTTAACTGTGTGCTGCATGTATTTTACATAGTGTGCTGGGTGTGATTTACTAGGGGACAAGCTGCTTTGTATTGATCTGCTGTGCAGAGCAATACAAGGGTGCCTGCTCATGCTGACAGGGGAGATACCTGTGTTGTTTACATACAGACCTCTCCCCTGTCAGCTCCAGCTATAGTCACCAAGTCCCAGCCGAGAATTGGTGATTGCCATGCCGAGGAGCCAATAGCGGTATGGGTAGGGAGCACACGCACACACACCCTACCTGGAAAAACAAAATCACGTAAATATTTGTGATTTTGCGCATCCCTGCCGCCCTGTAGCAGTACTTCTGCTATAGGGCAGTCGGGAAGCGGTTATACCGCCTACTGCAGATCTATTGCAGTGGAGCGGCCCTGCTCTGCCTGATTATGTACATGTGTATGAGTCGTCATTTCCTGGTAGAAGACAAGCACGTGTATCTGCTCATCCGGCTGTGCTGTCATTCGCTACAGAACAACCCGAACAGCAGATCGTGGCCCAGGGGCGGACTGACCATTTGGAAACTCGGCACTGCCCGAGGGCCCGGGGTCAGTAGGGGGCCCCATGAGATGCCCCTGGTACCTTTTTCATAGGCTTTTTTGAGTTTGGGCAAGGACACAGGGGCCCCATGATCCCCTAATGCCCGGGGGCCCCATGAGTTGTCAGTCCGCCCCTGTCCCGGCCAATGATTTGTGGCTGGGACCCGTTGATTGGCTGAGTGAATAACAAAAGAGAGCCCTGAGAAAAAAGGAAATTAGCAATGCTTTTCTTGCCTTCCAAATTCTTTGTGACAATTTCTTATTTTTCGTAGAAAAACCTTTTATCCTAGTCTGAGCAGATCACTATTCATGCAATTTTCATTAACAACAGTTATAAGGAGAAAGTATTAAATATAACTTATCCCAACAAAATCAGAATATGTTTCCTATTACAGCTGTGATGGAAAAATTAAATGTTTCTATTACACTAACAAAGAACACTATTCCATTAAAAAGTAATAATAATGTGATTTAAGGTTATTGTATAATCCTTCTTGTGAAGGCAATGAGTTTAAAGTGGTATTAAACACAAAAACAAAAATATAATATACTGCAGCTTACCAGTCATCAGATGTGGTGGCTGTATCATTTTTCTTTTTGTAGGCTTTTTTTTGTTTTGTTTTCACCTGGTGATCTGTTCAAGAACAAACCTCCTGTAGTAGAGCTCCTCCACTCAGGATGAAGGAGCACAGGGGGACCTTTGGACAGCAGCATTGTCAGTCTAGGGGGAAAGGAGTGTTACAGGGGCGGACTGACAACTCATGGGGCCCCCGGGCAATAAGGGATCATGGGGCCCCTGTGTCCTTGCCCACACCCGAAAAAGCCAATGAAAGGTACCAGGGGCATCTCATGGGGCCCCCTACTGACCCCGGGCCCTCGGGCACTGCCCGAGTGCTCGAATGGTCAGTCCGCCCCTGGAGTGTTAGATATACTAGCAGATGTAAATATATTAACAAATAGAAGCCAAACCCCAGCTAATGCTTTATAATCAATATAATATAAATCTATCTCTTCAGGGAAGCCTATCCTGCCCTCAGCTAATAATGGAATCTTCTACTCTTCCAACCAGTCCATCCCCCACAGTTACTACCTTTTGTACCACTAGCCCCTCCCTCCTAGATTGTAAGCTCCAAGGAGCAGGGCCCTCCTTTTCCTCTTGTATTGAACTGTATTGTTGCTGTATTGTCTCCCGTTATATTGTAAAGCGCTGAGCAAACTGTTGGCGCTATATAAGTCCTGTATAATAATAAATAATAATCAGTTACAGCAGTGGTTCTCAACCTTTCTAATGCCGCGACCCCTTAATACAGTTCCTCATGTTGTGGTGACCCCCAACCATAAAATTATTTTCGTTGCTACTGCATAACTGTAATTTTGCAGTGGGAGGAGTAGTGCCACATCATTGGTGTCAGTGGGAGGAATAGTGTCCCATCACTGATGTCAATGGGAGGAATAGTGCCCCATCATTGGTATCAGTGGTAGGAATAGTGCCCCATCATTGGTGTCAGTGGTAGGAATAGTGCCCCATCATTGGTGTCAGTGGTAGGAATAGTGCCCCATCATAGGTGTCAGTGGGGGGAATAGTGCCCCATCATTGGTGCACTATTCCTCCCACTGACATCAATGATACTTACCTTGCTGACCCCTGCTCCAGCCTGGGCTCGCTCGCTCCCTCCCTCTCCCATGGTACAGACACTTACCGGTCAGATGTCTTCTTTCTCCGGCCACTCTCCTCCTCTTCACTCGCTCGATCTTCGCGGTGCCGCTCGGCTCCTCCTTTCCAAGCTCCACCTCCTCGCCGGTGATTGGCCGCCTGTGTGCCTCTCCTGAGCTACAGTTCCGGCGGCCAATCACCGACGAGGAAGGATTGATTCCGGGGGTGTGTCCAGATGACAGGGACGGCATGTCATCCCGGCCACACCTGGAGACGGATCAAGGTCTCGGGTTCCTAAGGCCATCGGAAATATGTGTTTTCCGATGGTCTTAGGCGACCCCTGGGAAAGTGTCGTTCGACCCCCAAAGGGGTCGCGACCCCCAGGTTGAGAACCGCTGAGTTACAGCAACAGTTTTTTATTCCTGTTGGGATAAATGTTTTACAAAAATATACAAAGGTTGATCATTGTAAACATTCATGCCAGTGGTAAGTAGTTTGTCTCATCTCTGATACATTCTGCTGGAGAACCTGCTCTTTTGAAAAACAACAGACTTACTGGCTGGATCACCAGATGAAAATGAAAATAAAAGTCTAAAAAAGAAAACAAATGCAGCCATCACATCTAGGAAAAGGAAAGCTGCAATATAACAAATGTTTGCTTTAGGGCTTAACATCACTCTAAAATGCCAAAATGTGCTTTTTTGTATTTTGGGTTCCCTGTATATCTGTGCAAAATTAATGGAAGTGGGCCAATATAGAATAAGCAAACCTTGAATTTTATTGCTTTAAAGTCACATTAATGTTTCCTTTTTTTATTAAAATAATAAACGTATTATACTAATCTATTCTGTGCAATGGTTTTGCACAGAGCAGCCCCAATCCTCAACTTCTGGGGTCTCCTGCTGGCAGTCATGGCTTCTCCTCTTCAGTGAATGCCCTTCATAGAAAGCCACTTTTTATGGGGGCACTCATGTGGGCTTGCTCCTGAGCCGCCTTGTCTGCATCCATTGACACAGACCGGGCAGTTAGACCCTGACCCCCACTCCCTCATCACACCATTTGATTGACAGTAGAGGAAGCCAATGGCTTCTACTGCTATCGGTCTGCCCAGTGAGGAGGGAGACAGCGGAGAGAGCTTCTGCTCTTGTGCACATCGCTGGATCAAAATTGGGCTCAGATAAGTATAAAGGGGCTGGAGGGATCCTGCGGCACAGAAGGTTTTTTACTTTAACACATAAAATTCATTAAAAAGATTATAAAGGTTAATTTTTTGTTTCTAAATCAACAAACATGCCTATACTTACCTGCTGTGTTCAGTGGTTTTGCACAGAGCAGCCTGGATTTTCCTCTTCTCGGGTCCCCCAGAGGCTCTCCTGGTCCTTCCCTCCTGTCGCGCAGCTTGCTATGGGGGCACCCTCTGTTCTGTGTGTCCATTCACACACCTTTTGTTATTTTAAAATGTACAATAAATACTACACCATGAGATTGTTTCTTTTCTGGTACACACGGATTCTTTACTGAGGGGGAGCTGACACTTTTGAGGAAGAGACCAATAGTGAAGAAAGCTACCAGTAGTGAGCTTAACCAAGACTCTGGGATAACAAACACATAAGACCTTACTTTTAAATAAGGGGTCATGGATCTGTGGAGAGTGCATTGGAGTGGCATACATGCTAGAGCACGGATATAACCAAATAGGAAGAAGATACAACACCAAGCACTATGAAAGTACTTTATTATCCATTATATGGTGTGGGACATTTTTGATATAGTGTTTTGCACTTACCTGTTATATGCTGAGAAGGATTGCATTATATATGTTATTGATTACCAGGTGGGGATAGACAATGGTTTTAGGTAGCTCAAACAGTTGCCTAAAAATGTCCAAATCCAAACATTCAATCAAAAGAAGAGGTATTAAACTAAAATGTCCTGCCTGTGCCTTCTACTTTCATGACACCTCAGTGCAGCTGCCTCCATAA
Source organism: Staurois parvus (assembly GCF_062004578.1). NCBI lineage: Eukaryota > Metazoa > Chordata > Amphibia > Anura > Ranidae > Staurois > Staurois parvus. Next base: position 14,976,718 of record NW_028317827.1, read on the forward strand.
GACTCTTCAGTATTTGAAAATTCTTGGAGTGTCAGTTGTTTGTGTCCACCTTGTTATGATTCTATCCTTCAAATAATATAAGGGTGACCATGAAAGGGTGGAACCTTAGTGTGTAGTTCTACCGGAAGTCTCAATAGTTGAAGAATCTGATGATGGCAAAAACCCTGGAACAGAGCAAAAGTAGGCAGAAAGTGTCTAAGGAGAAGCATATTTAATACCTTTGCTGAAAAGCCAAGAATTTCTTTAAAAAACTCAACCTTGACTTTTGCTTCTCAAGAAAATATTCTTGACTTATTGTGATGAGTCCTTGGTCTCCATAGTTCTGTTCGTTTAAATACATTCTCTAAAAAAACCTAAGTATATTTGTTCATACCTAAGTCACACAGGTGGACTCAGTAATAATGCGACCTTTAAAGTTAGTTACTTGCCCTACAGCTTATATCACCAGTTTAGCTGCCAAGAGGGTGAATGCTTTTAATTTTGAAAAACATTTTGATTTTTCTTCCACAATTGACAATATTGATTAGTTTCATGACATGAAATTTGAATTTGAATTTTCAAAATTTGAATTTTAGATTGTTACACTGCAAAAAAAATCTAAGGGTATGAACGCTTACGTAAAGCATTGTAAGATGCGTATTTTAATATATCAAACATTTTCATTCAATAACTTGTAGAATCTACTGGATTGCCTCATTTACCATAATACATAATAAATATTCTGAGGGTTAAGTAGGCATTTTTGCAAAAAGCAATGCATGTTTTTTCTCGAGTCATATATGGGATTTTCTACTTTATAGATTTGTCTAATTATCACATAGCATATTTTTGTTTCTTTTTTAATGTTTATTCCTTTGAAGGTGCCCTGAACAGCTCAGATTTTGTCTGTTTAGTAAAGGCATTACAATTTCTAACTACCAAAAACACAGATCTGCCAGATTTATAATTATTTTGAATTCTCATCGATCAGTAACCTATACATAGCAGTAAATTATATAGCTTTAAAACATCTAATGTGAAAAGAACAAAAAGATAGTGATGTAGGGCAAATGAATGATTCCTAGACTGCAAAAAAAAAAATCATAAAATGTATTTTATGTATCACAACTTCTTACACTTTCATCCTGTCTGAAAACAATAATCATAAATTAGATTTCCCCTTTAAGCCTTTTCTGTTGAGCTGTCATTAGCAGTCTACACACTTAATCTTGAAGTTCAATGCCAAAAAAAGGGAAAAAATGTGTTTTGCGTGTCAGATTTCTCAACCCATCTGACCTTTAGAATGAAAACTTATTTCTAAAAAGCTGTAAATCTTGAAAAGCTTCAGAGTTTGCTTGGGTACATATTTTCCCATCAACCGTCAAAAAGAATAATAGTTATGGTATCTTCCTTTTAATATCTGTCTCTGCAGAAGTCTCTGGAAGCAGGAATTTGCCTAACCGCGTAAGGCTCATTGAGAATTTGGAGACACAGCAATCTTGCGATCCAGAGATCCATATTAACTGGCAACTGACTTGCAACCTCCAAGACTGTGAATCATTTGCAAAGCCTTTACAGCTGCTGCCTCTAGCAATAAACTCATGATTGCCAGGTCCAAACGCTGAACTGCCAAACTAGAAGAGCTCACTGCCATAGGCACATCGTCAGCTGCAAGAACAGAAGTAGCAGAGCTTTTGAAGAGGACTAAAAAGTACCTGTAACAGCTGAAGAGAACTTCAAGTGCCAAGTGAGCTGGAAAGCAAAAGTAGCTCATTATTCCTAAAAATAACTATTAGCAAGGGAAAAGAAACTGGGGATGAATAGACGTAATAATAGAGATCATTGAGACAAGAGGAAAACTTGCTGTGTTTAATTGCTAAGAAGAAACACTGGTGCATGTTCAGAGACACTTAGCATCCCTGTTGGGCATAAGTTGGGCAAGTTGGTAAACTTTTATACTGAGGGATTTGAATACTTTGTTCACAAAAAGTAACATGAGTAGAGGACATGTTGTTAAGGAAAGTAAGACCAGCCATGTATCTAGTACGCAATCGAAACACCGAAATGGAGATATTATTTTCAAAGAGGACCTCCAGGCTTCTCGCAAAATTGAAAGGTTCCCAATACCCCTGGACAATCTCAAAATGATGTTTGAGAAGCCAAGTCGCATTGTTGTGATGCCACGTAAGAGTAACAAGAGAAAGGTAAGAAGGTCCATGGCCTGTGCTAGCGATGTCTTCAATGTATAATGAGAATAAATGAATATTATCATGGTGCAAACATTTAAACCCTAACTTAAAGTGGTTATAAACCACAAACGTGAAATATGAATGAAGCATGTCCCTCTATAGTGTGTACTTGTCTCAATCCAGAGCATTAAGTGTCATTTCTGTCTGCTGCCTCGTTCCTCTGCTATCGGCATGAGTCACTTCTGACAAGTTTTCCTGGAACCAAGAGAAAAATGGTGATGGGGAGGGCACAGCCTGTGATTGACAGTTTCAGCTCTGTTTCTGTGTGCTGTGTGAAGGGGAGTGTGTCCCTTCCTTCCAATCAGCTCTCAGAGCTCTCCTCACAGAGTGTAATTTCAGCACCCTGCCTCCTGCTATTCAGAGCTGAGACATCTTGTGTAAATTCTATACTTTAAATAGCAGTGGGGAACAGACAGCTGTAGAGAAACAGGTACAACTTATGCAGGAGGATTTGTGTCATAACAGTCAATTCACTGGGAGTATGTAATGGTTTACAACCACTTTAATGGTGGCCCAGCACATACTCACCTTTATTTAGGAATGTGGTCAGCATTATGCCCACACTAGCAGTTTGGTGTAATGTTGGATTTCATGTGTAACGGAACCAACCCAGTCTGCGCTTGGGTACTTCCGTTAGAATACTGCTTCCCTGTCCGAACACAGACAACAGACACCACAGCTGACCATACAAGACTAGTTTATTTGAACACAGATACAAGATATATACACTCAGGGTACAAATCCCCCCTGCCTGCATAAAGACACAGGGTGGGACAATCTACATTTAGTAATAAGAGACACACGGGTATTCAAACTTCACACCAGCAGACAGTCCCATCAGGAGGGAGGGCTGCTGGAGACACCCCCCCACTAAGCTAATACACATAAACACATACATCCCATAATAGTTTGCTCCCAAGCAAGACACACAATAGAACAATGGGATGCAACCACATAACACCATACAATCCACAACCCCCACCCCACCTATCTCCTAGATATGTCTACACAATATTAGGGCAGATCACCCTGTACCCCGAACAGGCACAGGGTGACTTACACATAAGAGGGAAATGCGGAGCTAAGACAAGGTTTTCCCCACTTCTCCAAAGTGAACTGGGTTCCATGGGCCCCCCACCCAAAGTGACTCCTGTCACAGCATGTATTTTGTGCAACAACTACATCAGTATTCAGTAGATATATATTCTTTAACCAGTAGATGGCAGTGTTTATAGGTTTGTAGCTGTGAATGTATAATATATATATAAAGTGCTGTGTAAATGTACGGCGCTATATAAGTACCTGAAATAAATAAATAAATGTTTGGTCTTCATGTGTACAAACATTCAGGAGATTTCCTCTCACTTCCTGTACTGGTGACATCCTACGCATCAAGGTGTGACTGGGTGTCATAGGGACAGGAAGTAAGTAAAAATCGCACAGGGAATACGAAAAGCAATAAAAATCAGAGTTTCCAATGTCTCTCCACTTTATACAGAACTAAGAGAAAAAGATCTAGGCTGGATTTGAATATTGACTATGAAAGCGCGCTGGCTGCAGTGTTAATATTTTTTTTCATAGGTAGGGGTGTGATCAATGGCAGCATACCCTCAATTTATAATAATAGCTCAGAACACATTATCTAATTGAAGTGGACCCATCATTAAAATTCATGCTTTAAATTATTCAACAGGGCACATGTCAGCATAACCAAATCACATTATTATCCTAAGTAAGAAAATATCTTTTTTTGGCTGCACAGTGATTCTATAATATAGACTTTGCTAAAGGAATTCAAAGCATAAACTTGACAACTGGTTTGAATAAGAACGTTCAGCCAGTAAGGCAAGCTTTTCCTTTTAGATTTGATTTCTTAAAGAAAACATTTTTTCTGATATTGAAAAGGTGCATTCTGTGTTCGTTAAAGAAGAACTATAGGCAAAACTTTTTATTCTCATTTTGGGAGGGTTATAACCACTGTCAGATTATTTTTCTGCCAACTGTATCCCATTGCATTGATTTCCCTTCACTTCTTGTTCCATAGCCAAACAGGAAGTCAGAGGAAATCCCTGCAAAAAAGGCAATTCCTTGGGTACCCCCAAGTCACCTAGTGTCCCCAGTGGAAAACTTCCCCTTGTTACGTTTCACAAGAGCCCAAAATGTGGGATTTTCTTCTACTATCACTTTCAATGATAAGGATAAACAGGACAAATAGAAAGGGTGAATCTCCATAACTGGGGCAAAGACAGCAATAAAAACCTGACAGGTGCTCTAATCCCTCTCCTCTCTATCCAACACTAAGCAAATTTTGCCTATAGTTATACTTTAAGAAGCTGTGAAATCCTTTTTTTTCCCTGAAAGACAAATGGTGGGTGGGAAGGTGTCACCATAAGAGGTTACCTAATAATCAGTTGCTTTAGATGGACTACTAAATAACTCTAGGGCTGGTGCAACATCAGCTGATTGGCAGGCATTCCAGGGTACCAACCCCCCAACAATCATTGCTTATAAAAACATATTTTTTAATGGCCATGAACATGAGTTTGAAAAAATGTGTTTGTTCCTAGGTTAGGTCTGAATAGTAACAACACAGAACAGACCCATTTGGAGGCTTCAAGTTAACCTTTCCATGATAAAAATGTGAACTACCATTGCTGAGCTCCTTTTGAAAGTACCAATTGCCTGACTATTACACCGACCCACTGGCTTTACAACTTTGTGAGCCACTACATGAAACAAATTTATATGTCAAGAAAGTCAAAGTAAAGTCAGAAATCCTGTTCTACATACTGTACTTGTTCCAAGTCAGTGGCATAAAGTGCAGCATGTCAGCCAGGCAACTAGCATTTGCCGAAAGAGACATAGCATTGGCATCCTCAATGCTTGTCCCAAGGTTTCCTTTCAGTTCTGCTTCTAAAAAAAGTAGATTAATGACTTGTTAGCACTGTTTAAATGAGGATATACACCGATCAGCCATAACATTATGACTACCCACCTAATTAAATGTAGGCCCCTTTGGTCGCCAAAACTGCTCTGACCCACCGAGGCATGGACTCCACAGTAGCATCCACATTAATGGCAGGATCCAAGGTTTCCCAGCAATACATTGCCCAAAGAATCACACTGCCTGCATCGGCTTTCCTTCTTCCTATAGTGCAGCCTGGTGCCATCTATTCCCCAGATAAGCGACGCACATGCACCAAGTCATCCACATGATGTAAAAGAAAATGTGATTCATCAGACCAGGCCACCTTCTTCCATTGTTCCATAGTGCAGTTCTGATGCTCATGAGCCCATTGTAGGCTCCTTTGGCAGTGTACGCTGGTCAGAATGGGCACCCTGACCGGTCTGCTGCTATGCAGCCCCATATGCAACGATGCACTGTGTCCTGATATGTTCCAAGCAATTTGAGCTACTGTAGCTCTTCTATTGGATCTGGTCAGCCTTCACTCCCCACATGCATGAGTGAGCCTTGGCCACCCATGATCCTCTTGCCATTTCACCAGTTTTCCTACTTTGGACCACTTTGGTAGGTTCTGACCACTGCAGACCGAGAACATCTCACAAGAGCTGCAGCTTTGGCGTTGCTCTGAGCCCATCATCTAGCCATTACAATTTAGCTCTTATCAAAGTTGCACAAATCCTTATGCTTGCTAATTTTTATGCTTTCAACACATCAGGGACAACATGCTCACTTGCTGCCTAATATATCTCACCCACTTTCAGCTGTCATTATAATGAGATAATCAATGTTATTCCACCTGTCAGTGGTCACAATATTATGGCTGATTGGTGTGTGTATATATAAACATATACACTATATTGCCAAAAGTATTGGGATGCCTGCCTTTACACGTACATAGGGTTCAATATTGAGTTGGCCCCCCCTTTGCAACTATAACAGTTTCACCTCTTCTGGGAAAGCTTTCCACAAGGTTAAGGAGTGTGTGAGAATGTTTGACCATTCTTCCAGAAGTGCATTTGTGAGGTTAGGAACTGATGTCGGGCGAGAAGGCTTGGCTCTCAGTCTCTGTTCTAATTCATCCTAAAGGTGTTCTTTTGGGTTGAAGTCAGGACTCTGTGCAGGCCAGTCAAGTTCCTCCACCCCAAACTCAATAATTCTTTTCTTTTTTTTTGGACCTTGCTTTGTGCAGTCATGTTGGAACAGGAAGGGTCCATCCCCAAACTCTTCCCACAAAGTTAGGAGCATGAAAATGTCCAAAATGTCTTGGTATGCTGACGTCTTTACTGGAACTGACGGGCCAAGCACAACCCCTGAAAAACAACCCCACACTATAATCCCCCCTCCATCAAATTTTACACTTGGCACAATGCAGTCAGGCAAGGACCATTCTCCTGGCAACCACCAAACCCAGACATGTTCAATAGATTGCCACGGAGAAGCATGATTCGTCACTCCAGGGAACACATCTCCACTGATCTAGACTCAAGTGATGGTGTGCTTTACACCACTGCATCAGCACTCGGAGATGTAAGGCTTGGGTGCAGCTGCTCAGCCATAGAAATCCATTCCATGAAGCTCTCTGCGCACTGTTGTTGTGCTAATCTGAAGGCCAAACGAAGTTTGGAGGTCTTTAGCTATTGATTCTGCAGACTTCTGTGCACTGTGCACTTCAGCATGCGCTCACCCCTCTCTGTCATTTTACATGGCATACCACTTCATGGCTGAGTTGTTGTTGTTCTCACTTGCCTCCACTTTGTTTTAACACCACTAACAGTTGACCGTGGAATATTTAGTAGTTAGGAAATTTCATGGATGGACAGATGGCAAACTATCAAGGTACAACTCTTGAATTCACTAGGCTCCTGAAAACAACCCATTCTTTCAAAAATGTTTGTAATAGCAGTCTGCATACCTAGGTGCTTGGTTTTATATACCTGTGGCCATGGAGGTGACTGGAACACCTGAATCCAATGATTTGGAGGGCTGGGGCAATACTTTTGGCAATATAGTGTATGTTGTATGTATATATATATATACATATACACAGTATATATATGTATATATATAAAATAAATATAATATATATGCATATTGTATACTTTATATATAAAACAATATCCTGCATGCTTCCTGTCTTTTATAAAACATTTTTTCATTTTAACTATTACTGTTACCATGTACCACCTTGAGTTATCATACCATGAAATAGGATTATAAGTATTGTTTGTCACATGGGTATTGCTACACTGAATAAGAATCAGGCAGATTTTAGCTGTCACATCTTGAGTCCCTCAGGTTACGATTGATGTATGCTGGTCTGCTTCAGTGCTTATCAAACTTGTTCAGGGCATCATAAGTTACAATAATATTTTGTGGCCTCAGAGAACTCTGCAAGCTGCAGCTGCATTATTACTGTTCTTGTATTTGTAGCAACAATAAAACATGATATAGTGAGCTTCACTGCTCATAACCTTGTGACGCACTCTCTGAGTCTGTGACCTGTGTCTAGAAATGACATTCAGTGTTCTTATATTCTTCATCCCTTATATATAGGGCCATAGATAGCAATCATACTGTTAACACATGCAAATGATGTACAATATCTCAGGCCTCCACCCCTGTTCTTATTGGCCAGACTGTGTAATGGTGATAATGGAATTTAAAGTATATCGTAAGGCAATTTTTTAAAATAAGTTTTGGATAAAGAAGGGAATAGTTAGAACCCCTGTAATGCAGAGCCATACCATGGTTGCAGGAAAGTAAATCGATTACCCTATCAACACAGTTAATGTTGATGGGGAAATCCCTCCTGCAGTGCTATTGTGTTCTGCTGACAGGGAGCCTTCCCCACGAGCAGAACAGAATGATCACTGCTGGCAGATATAGCTGCCGGCAGTGATCGTATGAAAAAAGACTGACAGGCTGGTTATACTGAAGTTAATCAGTGGATTAACTTCAGTACAACCAGTCTGCCCATCAATAGATTGAATCTCGGCTGGCTCAGCAGGGATTTTAACCATCTATGGGCAGGCTTAAAAGTTTTTTTCTATCTATGTCCAGTTGGGGAGATTCCCCTTCACTTCCTGTTCCAACATCAAAATAGTAATGTCGGCAATAATATACGAAGAGTTGCAGCTGTCCCCCTGCAACAAAACAGAACATGAGAGAAAATCTCTCCATCAGATCAAGTGTCCCCATGGGAAGCATTTGCCCTCACCTCCTGTTAGACCATAAAATTTTGAATTGTACATCACTAACAATGATTGTAAGGACAAATGGAGAGGGTGAATCTCCCCAGCAGAGACACAGAGAGTAAAAAAATCATGCCCAGGGTTCTAATCATTCCCATTGAATCTTAGGTCCCTTTGCATTAGGTGTTTAGCCAGTGTGCATCCAATCCCAGTATTTTAGTGCACCCGGTAGGCACAGGTGCAGCGTCCAGTCCCGCTGCCTTCAGCCTGTCAAAGTCTATGGCAGGCTGAAATATGTTGGGAAACCTAAAGGTGACAGCTGTACTGAGAGGTACCTGTGTTAAGCACCATACATGTCCACAAATGTCTGGAGCACAGATATGCTGTCTGTGTTCGGGGACCCCTACCCACATGCACCCATCCCCACACGAATCTCATTCTGGTACACAGTCACTGTGTACTAATAGACATCAATGGAACTGTCTGCACAGGGATATACAGAAGACCTGCACATCCCTGTGTAGATAAACATGGTAAACAATATGGTAGTGTGACCAGAGCACCCCTTCCCAAGGAAAGGAGGTTATTAAATGATCCACGCGGAGTAATATGGGTTCAAAGATTACAAACAGTATTTTATTCGATCACATGGATCATAGGGAGGTTAAACATGAGCACGGTGTACATATCAAACAAATAAAATCATTTTAAAAGCACTTGGCGTCCTCATTTCTGGGTCATTTTGGCAAATAGAGTACCATATAAGGCAATTTAAGGTAGTGGTGTGGCTTTGGTTCTAGGTTTCCATAGATCTCCAGCTTGTATCAGGATAAACCATATATTCGGTAAGTATATTTTCAGAATGAGCCAGGGTGTGTAGAATAGCCTTCTGGCCCGTGGAAACTGGAACATAAAAATAGAAATAAGTATATATGAAGATGTAAGAGCTAATCACAGCTAAGCCCCACCAAACCTCCCTATAAGGTGGTCAGTGAGCACTTCATTACCTTCTCAGTAGTAAGCCTGTCATCTTTAGAGTTTTCCTAAACTGAGTTTTTTGGAATCCTTATTATCCTTTGAGCTATTGCCTGCATTGAGTTATTATGTAGGGGAAGGAAATATGGACGTACCTGGACTGAGTATGAATCTAAACCCTGGGGCCCTCTCTCTTTTCCCTATTATAGATTGAATTCTTACAATAATTAGAATAATATTGAAATTAGGATCTTGAACCTGGTCTTGATGATCCACCCCTTGAATTACAATGATTACCTTTCTCTATTATCCTTTTTAAAGATGGTCTGGTTCACTTTAGTATGGTCCCTCTTCTTTATTGCCAGCAGTCAATTCAAAATTTAAATACATGCTTTTTAATTCACTTTTGATTTTTTGAATGTAGTGATATTTTTTGAACACAAGAGGGCGACATGGAGACTCGCTGGTATGCAATTAGTGCACTATATAAGGCAAAGGAATGAAGTCCCCTCCCAGTTCTGACGAAGTCTGCGGTGATTGGCGGACGAAACGCGTCAACGTAATGACGTCACTACGCTCGGCGTCTTCATAGGGTGCGGCGCCCACGAGGTGGGAAGGAACGGCGGTGTCACAGCTCCCTGCTAGGAAGGCACAAGGCCCTCTGAAAACTACCATAAGGCTACTACTACAGCGGTCCACAAACGGCAATCCCCTATGGGAATATATCTTCCACTGGTGGCAAGTTATTTTAGCTCACTGCTGTTTAGACTCATAGAGCATATATGGAGTTGAGAGGGTATGTTATATGTGCCTAATTTACCCTATTTTTTCGGGGAATTGTTTGGAAATCCTCTTCAGAGGATTAAAAATATATATATATACATATGCAATCCTATTGAGGCACTGTTTGCTGTGACAAAGCCATATCCTATATAAACCGCTTTATTTTTCTCAGATTGAGTAATTTTTGTAAACCCTCCATTGGGTATATAGACTCAGGTACTCACGGCCTGCTACATACTTAATATATGTGTTGGGAATTACGTATTGAGACCACCTGGCTTCCCACCCCCATATGCATCTTTAAACAAGCATCAAGGACCTGATCCTATTTCAAGTCGACGGGAGTCCTCTTGATCCTCATTGATGGTAATATACCCATATTTTGTTTCTGTTTTCAGGGTTTAATTGATGCTCTGTGATCCATATTATAATTTTTATATATATCCCCAGAATCATTTGGTACTGTGGACTTTTTTTCATTTGGGGTGGCTACCCAGGAAGTCTCCACAATTGAGAAGCGGGTATGACATGCTTACTACTGAGAAGGTAATGAAGTGCTCACTGACCACCTTATAGGGAGGTTTGGTGGGGCTTAGCTGTGATTAGCTCCTACATCTTCATATATACTTATTTCTATTTTTATGTTCCAGTTTCCACGGGCCAGAAGGCTATTCTACACACCCTGGCTCATACTGAAAATAAACTTACCGAATATATGGTTTATCCTGATACAAGCTGGAGATCTATGGAAACCTAGAACAAAAGCCACACCACTACCTTACATTGCCTTATATGGTACTCTATTTGCCAAAATGACCCAGAAATGAGGACGCCAAGTGCTTTTAAAATGATTTTATTTGTTTGATATGTACACTGTGCTCATGTTTAACCTCCCTATGATCCATGTGATCGAATAAAATACTGTTTGTAATCTTTGAACCCATATTACTCCGCGTGGATCATTTAATAACCTCCTTTCCTTGGGTAGGGGTGCTCTGGTCACACTACCATATTGTTTAGTATGCAATTCTTTTGGGTTTATGGATCCACACTTACATGTTAAGTGAGTCGGAGATATGATTATGACACTAGCTATCAGTGTCATTATAGGTGGCTTCCTTTAGTCTATTTTTGTGGTAGATAAACATGGCCCTGCATGGGGATATGGTGTTGTATGCCCAGTGTGACAAGATATAGTTTGCTTCATATAAAGAGTGCCCACGGCATTGTATTTTACAGCCCACAGTGAAGACATGACCATATAGACCACATTACCATGGCCAAACAATGAACAAAAAGAAGAGAAAATCAGAATGTGTGAAAGGTTTTTATACTCTCCTTGCCTTAGCCCTCCTCCCAAGGTTCTTCAGTAAATATGGCCCTGCTTTATTGTATATACAAAATACACTTCTATTAATTGTACTTGTAACACCCTTGCTGTAATGTCAGCCACAGGATGTTAAAACCAACACAAGATGGCAGTGGCATTCACATTCTGCAGAGCAGTCCCACGGACCTTGTATGCTGAATCGCAGGACTTTCTGAGGATGGGGAAGAAGTGTATCAGAGGACTACTTTTCCCAGAAGTGATGGCGTGTGGTCAGGGGCAGATATATACAGAAACCTGGGAGACTGGGCAGGAAGTGAGAAGAGAAAGAGCTGGAGAGAGGAAGCAGAGAGAGTGTTGCTGACTGCTGTTGAACTGGACAAGGCCTCAGAGTCAGAGAGAGGAGAAGCAAGGAGGAGACGCTGACTGCTAATCTCTCCACCTTGTTCAGCAAGACAGCAGGTGACCCAGAGTGCAGTGACTGGACAGAATGCTGCATGTGATGACCTGTGGGGGCTCCATCCACCGAGAGACAGCCAGGGCCTGCTGGAAGCCACTGATCGAGTGAGAAAATCCCATACATCAGTTAAGCAAGAGAACACTGACATTCTCGTCGAACCTGCTACTTTACCTGCACACAGTTGCAGACATTGCATTCAGTTAACACGTTTTGTGGTCTAATTCCCATAGCCGCTACTGTTGAACACACTTGCAATACAGGTAAATCATCAGAGTTGATCTCAGTGCATGCCTCCTGCAGGCCAGATCACCTCAGTGCTCCCTAAACCATCAGCCTATCCTCCTAAAGGAACTTCTGCCACCATTGCCATTGGTCACTGCATCCCTGAGTAGAGTTGCCCATTGCCAACAGGCCCAATTGCCAGTTTAACACTTTCTTTGCCTAAAAGCTGCTCTTTTCCCAGCACATTAATAGAGACAACATGCAAGTCAAGTGTAATTTAAAGGGAAAGTATTTTTCCTTAAAGTGTTACTAAACCCAGGACCCTGCATTCACTATATCTGGTCTCCCACAGTATGAAAACTCCTCCTACATGCTTTAACCAGTGTCCAGTCGAACACTGGTTAAAGCATATAGGAGGAGTTTTCATTTTGCTCTAGGAGGATGCAGTACCCCTGACCTCTGTCTGGACAGTGCTGATTGACCCTGTGCTGATCCCATGCACTCTCCCAAGAAAAAAAAACACCTCTCTAGCAATACACACCACAAACTGAACATGTGCAGAGTGACTCCACATGATATGTCTTATCATGGGGGGGGGGGGGGGCTGGAAGAAGGGGAGGATCAGAGAAGTCAGGATGAAACTGTGTTTTTATACAATGCACACGATTAATCCTCTAGGTTCCACAGTGAGTATAAAAATATACAGACTGATTTTACTGTTGTGGGTTTAGTAACACTTTAATTCTACCTCCTCTTTATATCAATCGTGCCAGGAACTATCACTTACATCACCTACAATCCTGTTTATTTGTACACCAACTGGGCCTCAGCAAGCGTGCAGGAGAGTCCTTACTGCACTTAAGGAGGCATTGACTACCCTAGTCAAAGAACTCTCTTACTTCAGATTTAAACCTTGCCGATGGACTCTGAGGGCCGAAAGTAAGCTAGTCTCATTGTTGCAAGTTCCTTTTGCTCACTTGGGTTGCTACCACCTCAGGTTGGAGGCATTGAGTTACTTTCTGAAAGCAGGCCTGCTAACAGATTGCACTTCTTCTATATGTGTCCCTTCTTTGCTTAGAGTTGCTAAAGTAGTTATTGCCATTCCAAGTATCAATTCCATTTTATACTGTTCAACCAAGTTTACACTGAAGTTTAATATACACCTCATATCAATGTACTCTATTCTGTGTGTGAGTTTACTTTCTGGTGTTAATTACTCTGGTCAAAGGAACCTTGTGGTGTCAGCAGGGATTGGACTTTCAGAGAAGGGACCAGAATGACAGGGAGCCCAAAAATAACTCACTGACTCTTAAGGGTGTAGTCTTACAGAATCAATCCAGGTAAATTACCTGAGGGCATCAGTCAGGATAAAAATCATCCAGAGATAAGAAAATATCCTTTCTGAACCTTTTACCCTAGAAGAACCCTTGAAATAATTTTCAGGCCTCAGGGAACCCCTGCTAATATTTATTATATCTACAGCTCACAGTACATTGGTTGAAAAGCAAGCTTTAGATATAGGAATAAAAGAATAAAGAATATAGTTTACTTAATGTATTTGTCACCCAGAGTGGATCATTTTTTAATACCGTCTTGCTGTATACAGCAAAATTATTTTCAGTAATATTTATTAATAAAAGGGCAGGATAATAAAAATTACCAAAAAGAAACAGACAGTAAAAATGTTAGTATCTCCTTACATTCGTGCCCAGTGGAAACCTGATCACATAGGTTAACAAAAAGAGGTGTTTGGAAGCTGAATAAAAAAATGTCAATCACCCTTTTTTATGCACAGTGTGTATGAGGCCTTAATATCACACATACAGTATAACTATTTCAAACTGAAATTTGCCCAGCGATACTCAACACTGTAGCCTATAAGGTTAACACTGATATCACCACTGAGCAAATATAAGTCTGTTCACAGTAAAATCCCAGCTTGTGCTTTGTCTCTAATACATTTGGGCATAGCCTTGCTCAATACAATTGTCCTGCTGCTGTCTGGTTTACACTGCTGTAATTCTGGGGTCTCTTAATTCTAAATAGAAGCTTGACAGAAATTGGTCACTGTGTAAGGAGCCTGGATTGGACAGCAATTGACGCCAAGCCATCTAGGTCCTGTTTCGATTTTTCTAAGGTTAGAGCAGTCACATACCTGTATTTGATCCACCATCTTGTGCACACTTATTCCCGGCCACAGGCCAACGCTCTACATTTCTGGCCAGACACCTGTTGTTTGAAATAAAGGACTGTCCACTCCAAATGCACTTTTAACATTTTACAGCATTCATTAACTTTTACACACATCACTCCCAACATACTGGTAGAATCTTGCAGTGCAGAACACTAATAATATAACATCCTGCAGCCATCTTCCCTCTTTCTTCTAGTAAGCACCACCAAGTTGGATCAGCTCATCCTTGAATAAATCAATCCTAGGCCTCAAGGCACATGCAAACCTAACCACAAACCTGCAGCTGAAGGTTAAGGGTGGCAAGGTATCTCCATTGGCATCCTGCCCTGTGTCAAGGTATCTACTCACAGTACTGCCGGACTCTCTCTTTCTCTAGATCCCTAGGTGTAGCCCCACATGATACTGTACAGGGGTGTTCTGTTCCCATACCCCACTCTGATTGGACTCCACCCACAGCTGGCCTTTATATGGGCACAGCTCCCACTCATTGCACTACCAAGGGAGGGGCAAAACTTAAAGGGGTAGTAACACCTACCAGCAAATGGTGGGACACTTTTACAACTGGAAAAGGCCCCCCTTTTTAAACTGAAATGAATCAGATTGGGGTACCACTGCTGTATCTAAGCCAATTGCAAATAAAGAAAGCAATAAAACAGCACCGCTGTGACTGTTCATGAAACCCATACTGTTCCTTAACCTCATGTACAGATTTAAGGCATCCTCCAAGCATGTTATTTAAAGATATGCGTATTTTCAATGTCACATGAAAAGACCCTCTCCCCATTGTACAGTATTTTTAATTTTTTTTCCCCTATGGCAGCGCCCATGTTTTTTTCTGCAGTAATTTGTTAATAGCCCTAAAAATAGGCTAAAACAAGATTCTGCCTCCCCCTATAGACTTTGGTTGAATTCAACCTCTAAGTTCAGGTTTTCAACAAGATTTGGCAAACTCTTGACAAATTGAACCCGAGAAAATTTGCTCACCATTTCAGGTTTTCCCTCACTTTCTGTCTGGTAAAACTTTGAAAACTGTAATTTCTGACTTTTACAGCCATTCCAGGACAGTACTGTACTTTAGAACTCCGTTATTCATTTCTGAGCAACATGGATGAATGCATAACTCAACTTTGTTTTCTGTCCTCATATTACCTGAAGTATTACAAAGAGTTAGCATTTTCTCTTCATCTTTAATCTTTTATGGGCTAATTAGAGGGTTTAAAAAGCCAGACGTGGGAGCCCTATCTACATCTGTGTGCTGACTCTTGTTTCTTACTGCAATACAATGTTTTTTTTTTCAACCAGAAAACTTGGTTTGTTCTTGTATAGTTCTGTGCAATTAGGAGAATTCTCTTATATATCCATTTCTTTTTCTGCAATCTAAAAGTTCTAAACTACCCACAAAATGAGATTATACAGCCAGATGCACTCCTGTGTTTCTATTTAATCACTGCAAGAAACGAGCATATGTGTTGGTGTTTGGATCTTGACAATGAATGTCGCCTTTTCTGTTCTGCTATAATGAAGTCGATGATTGTCATTTGCAGCGGAGTTGTTCACAAAGAAACATAATAATCTTTGTGAACAACAGTGTCTGAAGACAGAACTGTTCATATTGCTTACAGCAACCAAGCATTGCTTCCTTTCAATCCCTCATGGTGGTCTGGTAATATGAGGGGGAAAAGTAGATTGATATGAACTATTGGAACAGTGTAACCATGACACTGTCAGTATTGGGGTAATAGATGGGGATATAAACTAAACAGCAAACTTTTTTTATGTTCTTAAAACATTTCAACTGTTTTAGTTTAATCACTTAAAGTGGTCCTAAAGGCTGAAGGTTTTTTACCTTAATGCATTCTCTGCATTAGGGTAAAAAAAACCTTCAGTATGCAGTCCTCCCACCCCCAGTACTTGCTGGAGCTTGATTCTGATCCAGCGATGTGCATGAGAGCTGAGGCTTTCTCTGCTCTCTCTCTCCATTGGCTCAGATACAGCAATGGGAGTCATTGGCTCCCACTGCTGTCAATCATTGATGGTATGGAGGGAGTAGGGGGTGGGGTCGAGCTGTGCACATGGACACACAGAGCACACAGAGCTGACTTGAGAGCAGTCATGCATGAGTGCACCCATAGCTAGCACCTTGCTACGGGGACACTCGGTGGGAGGGAAGGAGCCAGGAGCTCTGGCGGGGGACCTGAGAAGAGGAGAATCAGGGCTCCGCTGTACAAAACCAATGCACAGAGCAGGTAAGTATGACATGTTTGACTTAGATTGTAAGCTCCAAGGAGCAGGGCCCTCCTAACGCTCTTGTATTGAACTGTATCATTGCTGTATTGTCTCCCTTTATATTGTAAAGTGCTGAGCAAACTGTTGGCACTATATAAATCCTTTATAATAATAATGTTTGTTATATAAAAAAAAGAATGTTTACAATCACTTTGAGAAAGACCTGAAATAAGGAAACTGAGCCCAAAACAGGTCAAGCAGTGGACAATTGACTAGTCACCAGTATTACATGTAGGCTCTCTGTGGCTGGTCTTTTCCCCATGATTTAGGTTTCATGCACACGAGCAGAAAAAAATGCAGCTTCTATAGGCATTTCAATTTATTTATTTATTTATATGGCTCTGAATGCAGCTCTATTTCAGACAATGATTCACGTTTTAGAGCAGCACTCAGGGTCATCACAAAATACCCAAAACCTGTGTTCAGGGAGGAGCTTACTGGAGTGAAATAAATAATAATTCTAACCATGGGAATGGCCATGGGAATGAATTTAGGCACCTACACCTTCATGTGCTATATGCTCATAAATACACATACTTCCATATGAAAATCAGAATGAGCATTTTTTACACTAGATGTGGAAAGATCCAGCCTTGATAAAAGGTAAAGTTAATACGCCTGCATGCAGCTCTTAAAATAAGCAACATGTAACATGCATGCAGCCGTACTGTGCCTTTTCCTGTACTGTGTGGAAATGATCACCTTTGGGCCTTGCTTCTTCACATCAGCGCTTCTCCTCCTCTATCTGCCTAATGGCTGGTGATGTTTTTACTTATAGGATATATTCAAGAAGCAGCAGAAGTGCAAAATGCACTGATCTACAGAATAAATGAAGCAAAAGCAGGGTGATCCTTCTATTGTAGGTCTTCATGTATAGCTTCCTCTCCAGCAAGGGTAGCAGTGAGCAGTACAGTAATAACATCAACATATCTCGCTCCAGATCTCGTAAGACTGGCAGTCACAGACAACATTGCCTTAATGTATAACTAAAGGAAAAATGTTTTCAGTTCTGGACAGAATGGTAATAGATTAGAACACCTAAAAGGTTTTTATTGCTGTCTGTACTTTCATTATGGATATTCACCCTCTCTAATTGTCCTGTTTACCATTAGCATTAAAAAAGAAAGTCCAAAATGGGATTTGGTTGCCCCCAGAACAGTAATAGAGGGGAAATCTTCCAGTGGGGACACTAGTTCTGGTTACCTGTGGGGCCCCAAAGGATTCCCTTAATTTGTAGGGATTTCTTTTGACTTTCTGTTGTGGCTGTGGGACAGGAGGTGGCTGAAAATCTCCCCAATGGGACACAGGTGGCAAAAATATCTGACGGGTTACAACCCTAAAAAAAATTGCCTTTAGTTCTACTGCACATATACAGTTATCAGATTTGAGGCACAAGAGTGCCTAGGCACATGAAGTGCACCACTATTCTTTAGAAGGAATTGAAGACAAAACAAACACTTCGACAAAAAAGCAACCTTTGTTTTTAGAAATTAGCATATTGTTTTCTGCTGGACTTTCTCAGGCTGCATTTCAATATTAAATACAAGTGGTAACAGAATTAAAGTTTTGTAGACAAAATAATTCTGCAACACAAGTAGGTACATTAGTGTATCCATAATGAAGAAATAGGATTTATTTTAATGATCTTCTACTGTACTGAAAATACAGTTCCGAATACATTTTCACCTTTACAGAAAAAGCACTGCAAAGGTTCACTTCACAGATCAACATAAATATGTACATATTTTTACAAACTCAATAAAGATAAACAATAAAAAGTATAATAATGTTGTTCTTCCCTTGACCTTACCACTTCATGCGGTTCCTCTAAGGATTGTCTCTAAGCACTTAAAGAGGGGCTAAAATCTGAATTATAAAGCTCTTATGTGACCTGCATCTATAGTGATAGGAAAATGATTCATGTATGTGTAGCTAATGTTGTTAATAATATCTCACCAAGTATGTTAATATTTAGAGCAGAAAAATTTTTTTTTTATAAATCGCATGATTTGGGTCTAAGTGCTCAGTGTTGTGAATAAACAATGCAAAGGATAAAAACTGTATATATACATATAATGTGTACCCTCATTTTTCCATGCTTGTTCTGGGTCAGTGGCTAGCGAAATAATGAAGTTTGGTATTATTCGAGAGTGTATCCAGTAAACATCCTTAACAACAAACCTCTTTTAACTGCTCCCATTTGATCTGTTAAATATGGTACTTTAAAAATATTTTGTTATATCTGTTTGATAATTGCAAAAAAAAATTTGTTGATCATGGTGAGAATTAGGAGCTGTCTTGTGTCTTGTGCACACTCCTTGTGCTTTTTAAAGCCCAATTCCAAAAAACTTAAAAATAATTCCTTTTAGTGGGGCTTTGGCCACACGGCATGGGTTAACTGCTTATTTAATCTAGGGGAGAGTTTTAAAATTTTAACTTGCTTGATCCTCTACTCTCACGGCAGATGGCATTCCCCCATGCTCATGTCCAAGCATCATCATGTCCAATGCAGAACCCTGCATCTTACTTGATAATGTCAGGACTATAGACTGCTGGAGCATGAGGGAGAAGACATTGCAGTAGCATAGAGGAGGCTCTCTTTTATTATGTCCCTTAGGCCTAGCCAGGTACACTTTAAGGAGACATTAGTGATCTATTAGACCTCCAATGTCATCTATGGACCTCACTGGAGTTAATCAAGAACAGATCATGCTTGACTAGCCTTTTCCCAAAAAAGTGAAAAAACATATGTTCACTGATCTTCCTGCACTTTTTCTGCTGACACCTGCCATGCCAGTCCCCTTGACAGTTACAAATACATTCTCAACTGCTATATTGTGTTTAAAAGCCCTTGCTACTAGCTACCATTTATAAATGCTGCTGGTAGACAAGCAGTTTAAGAGAGCCTGTCACCTGCATTGTACACATGGGGATGGGGCTTGTCAGTCTTTTCTTTCCTTCCTCAACGGGTAGAAGGAAAGAAAGAAAATTGCTCAACTTCCCCATCAGCAGACTCAATGTTGATGGGGGAATGCCTCCTGCCACGTTATTGTGTTTTGCTGGCAGGGAGGCATGGGACGCCTTCCAAGCAGGCAAAATACAATGGTTACTACTAGCGGATAAAGCTGCTAACAGTAATAGACTGTCAAAAAATCCAACAGGCGGTTGTACCCAAGGTTATCCAATCAGCCTTCCCGTACATGGATAGAATCTCGGCTGGCCCTGCTGAAGAGGCCATGTCGATCCATGTATGTAAGTTTAAAAAGAGTTAAAATGAAAAAAAAGGAAAGTTTACATTTCTATAAATTAAAAGAACACTTAAAAGAAAATGTAAATCCTTCTAACTTCATACTGTATGTCAGGCATACATGTATAAAAAGGATGATTGCTCAACAGCAATTAGGTATAAATAAGCATGCCAGAATGAAAGAAATCATTCTGGGACCATCATTTATGGTAGGCTCTAAATTGATGAGCTGTAAAGGCTTTTAGTGTTATCTATACACAATTTTGGGTACCTTTGTTTTTCACAATTGCAATCTTTAGGTTTGACTGATTTGATGTCTATTCATTTGACACGACCTTACCATTTAAATTTGACCAAACACTTGGTGATTATAATGTGTTCATGTGCTCTAAAACATTGTGTGCAATAAAATAACTTTGTATTTTTACCAACGATTTGATACACAGTTGTGCTAACAATGTGTGACATAGAAAAATTGTGATGACCAAAATCACAATCTAAAGGCCCCCTGTTTTCAGAAAATATGTAATGTTTTAGGACATTTTAAGTAGTACCTAAAAATGGGCATTTAGTAATGTGTGCAAAAAAAAAAAAAAAAAAGACTGGCAGCTAAAAGGCTAGCTAGATGAGGTTAAGCATAATGCAGAAAATGTGCATGTATTGCAGAAATGTACTGCATATTTATTTGCCATGGCTCACACCTCAAAGCCAGTAGTGCACTATATGGCTCAACATATGTGGACACCCCTCAAAGTTATTAATTTTTAGGTGATTCCAGTGAAGGCTTCAATTATTGATAACTTGTGTCTTCTGTGTGTTGAGTGCATACATATAGTCAGTATATTGTAGGTATGGACAAAGCCAAACAGCATATTTATAACACAGAAAACCACTGGCGTGCCTAAAGAATACCATAGTGGGGTCGATGGACAAGAATGTAAAAAAGGTTTGCTAAATATATATTATTCATAGGGGATGTACTGTATATTTTTTATCAATGAAAATGGAGTCAAACTTTAAACATTATTCCTACAGCTTCTTTGTATTTCTTTATTTTTTTTCACAAAAATAGAGTTTTTGAACATAAGAAAGATATTAGGATTCCTTCTATCACACAGGAGACTACAGCAATTCCCCATGATGTTTGTGCTTCAGAATGCATGGAAATGATAGCTATTTAATTATTCAGGCTTTTCGAAGTATGCTTTGGAACACTGAGTTGTCTTTGTAATTTAAAACCAATGGGTAAACGGAAAACATTTATCCTTTTGAAAACACTAATGAAACACGTTTTATACTCTGTTAGTTCATTTCACGGTAATGCAGACTCGTATGTCAGAAATTAAATTGACTCACATAATAGTGTAAGAAAAGGAAACACTGACAGGATACTATTCCGAGGACAGGAAAGCTATTGTTAAATAGAGCAAACTGTAAAAAAACCAGAGATATCAGAAAATACTCAAAATTTGTCTAATTTAACCTGAACTACATTGCGTGAACCATTACAAACTATCGGGCTAGAATATCATAGGATATCTTCTTCTGGTTTGTAGTAATCAAGATTTTGGGGAGCTTTTTACTATAAAAACTGGAAGAAAGAAAATGAAGTTGTCGAGAGATTGCCAACACCTTCCTATAAATACTGAATTAAAGCAGAACTTTGCCCTAAGGGGAAGTTTTGCTCTTCCTTCCCTTCTCCTTTACCACATTTGGAATGGTTTTGTTTTTGGGGGGGAGCAGGTACCTGGTTTAGATGCCTATGTGATCCAAGCGGAAGTTCAACCACCCTCTTTTTGTCCACAGCCTTCTAGGACACATCACAGGTTCCAGGAAGCAAGACCATTCACAAGCAGAGCATGGCTCTCATATTCACAGTATAAACGTGGCTGTGAAGCTGCAAGGAGTCATTTCAAGCGACTTCATGGTTCTCTGCCGTAAACCATGGACTGTTCCAGTCCGCCTTCCTGTATTCAAATTACTTAATGATCCTCAGATGGAACTGTGGACTGTTCCAGTCTGCCCTTATTTGTGCTCAAATTATTTCAGGATCCCCAGCTGTGAACCATAGACTGATCCAGTTTACCTACACTAATGCTATTGCTACTGCAAGGGAAGAGTCCTGTGTCAACAATACCTGATGTTTTGGAGTATTTCACCTCGCCCCAAGTCCCCTCCAAAGTTCTACTAGCCAATAAACTTTAAAAAGACAACCTCTAGACCAGGGGTCTCCAAACTTTCCAAACAAAGGGCCAGTTTACTGTCCTTCAGACTTTAGGGGGGCCGGATTGTGGCCAGTGGGGATAAAAAAAAGTCTCAGGGCCAACATCAGTGATAGTAAACAAAGTCTCAGGTGTGGTGTTCAGTTGCATAGTGCCTGTGGTCAGTAGGAGGAGGAGGAGTAGTTCCCCATCATTTCTATCACTGGAAGGAATATTGGCCCACCATTGATGTTAGTGGATGGAATAGGGCCCCCATCATTGATATTATTGGGAAGAATAGTGTCCCATTGCTGGTGTCAGTTGGGCGAATTATGCCCCACGTTTGGTGTCAGAGTTGGGAATAGTGCCCCAAGGGCTGGATAAAGGCTAGCAAAGGGCCGCAGCCCTTGGGCCACAGTTTGAAGACCACTGCTCTACACTGACCAATGAGCCGGAGTAAATGGACTGCAGCTGGTATGTGCCTGGCTGCGTCTCTACTATTTGGGGAAAAAACCTGTCTAATCTGCAGTGGCCCCTTTGGTGGCAGCACTGCAGAGTTATAGTACTGTCAGGAGTATTTATTATCATAAACCTGTCCTGATCATAATTGTTCTAGATGATGAGTTGCTGCTGTGCAATACATCTCTGCTCCCCTTCCATCTTCTTTGACATAGACTCTCAATAAAACCCACCATACGGGCTTATGGTGCTTTCTTCAGCTGTCATAAGACAGTTTGCCTTGAAAGTTGTAAGACTGATCCTGTACCAATGATCACCCTATGGGCATTTTATATTTACAATGTAGCTATCATATGAGTGTCTGGTCTATAGTTTACTGAAAAGTTGAAGGTGGCATGCCTTTCAAGTGTCTTCTACACTGCAGCTGCATGTTGTCACCAAATATGTTTTAATGGTCATCGGTAGAGGACCTATGTAAATCAATAACAGTAACGTAAAACACAGATGTTTCCTTGCTGGGCAAGGCAATGAACTTGGCTGATATAATTAAATACTTGCAACCATTATTGATGGTTTATTTTATCATCTGAAAGAAACAGCTGTTAATACTTCTGCCCATTTACCAAGAAATATATCTGAAATCACCATCCACATTCAAGCTATTTCTGGGAATTATTTGATGCGCTCAAAACTGCTTTCACATTAAAAAAAATAAATAAATAAATAATGAAAATCCTATTTCTGAGTTGCCTGTATGTTTCTGCTTTTTTTTTTTTGTCTGCATCAACAAAACCAACTAGAGAACAGATGTATTTGGGTAAATGACATCCAACCATATTGAAATATTCATGGGTGGTTTAAAACATTTCTACAATCTCAAAAATGCCTCTCTGAATAATTCAGATGCCTGTACAGCTCTGTGCATAGCATAAACGTGTTAATAATGTTACAGGTTTTGGACGTTTTTTAGGATGCTGAACATTGCTTACATTAAAATGTGCATTGTCAAACTTGGCGGCATGTGTCAGAAGCTGGGCAGTATCTCAGTTGCCTGTCTGTGGGAGAGATAGGAATTACCGCCAGAATACAGAGATGATGTATGGCGGACAAGAGTCCCTGTACTCCCACTGTATAAGTCTGCAGATCCAGGACTAAAGCCAGGGCTGCTAATGACTGTTTTCATAGTTGCTGTCATTAAAAAAAAAATGATGAGACATCTCAAAGTCAAAGTAAAAACAGTGGAGGGGTTTCATTACACGGTTATGGTGGTATTCTGAGTTGACGGTTTTTTACTTGTTCATGACCAGGAGTCATTGATGCCTAGATGCTCAGGCCAAATTTAGCACTGTCTGTATTTGTTGGTTAATGTAGCTAAAACTGATTGATTTACTACCTAAACATTTTTACACTTTGGTACGACGTTTTAGTACATTCCTCCCTAAGATTTTTTTACTATAAATTGACAAATGGACACAAATGTGAAAGAAATGAATGTGCCCCTTTAAAAGCTTATAATATTCATCTTTGTAAAAATGTTTACATTTATTAATGTTTTGGGAATCTTGGTGACTGGTTCCCAATCACTGTACCTAACAGTCAAATATAGCATTGTAATAGATCTAGTGTCCGACAGCGGTGCTAGCTGCCATTTCTGCAAAATACATTTTTATTGTCATACTGTTGAATATTTTAATACAGATGGAGGATGAGAAGAGGATAATCCAATTAATTTTGTTGTCTTTTGTGTTTTTAATAAATTGTATATATAGCCAACACTTTTTTGTTATGGATACAGACCTGGTTCCTGACTCACAGGCTATATGCTGCCCTCTGGCCCTCTGAATGCAGCCCTTGCTGAGTGGCAGCAGAGTGATGGGCACTGGAATGCTCTGGTACTGCTACACAGAAAAAAGACTATACTGTGAGGCAGAGTACAAGTAAAGTCCCTGGCCTGGGAAGAGAAACTGATTAGATATGGAATCACCAATGCAGGGGTTATCTTTCACTGCCATGACCACCAAATCAGGAGAGTTAACTTTCCCTACTATGATGGGGGTTATTATAGTGTCCACTGACATCAGTGCTTGGGGCTATGATTGCATCCACTGACACCAATGCTGGGGGTTATTATTGTGTCCACTGACTCCAATATTAAAGGGTATTATTACACGAGCTGACATCAATGCTGGGGGCTATTATTTCATCTGTTAACACCAATGCAGCTTATCAATGACTCCAATGCTGAAGGTTGTTATTGAGTCCATTGACACCAACTATGTGGGGGTCTTATTGCCTCCACTAATACCAGTGCTGGGGGCTATTATTGCATCCACTGACACCAATTATAGGGGTTATTATTACACAAACTGACATCAATGCTGGGGGTTATTATTGCACCCACTGACACCAATTATGAGAAGTTATTATTGCATCCACTGACACCAGAACTTGGGGCTATTTTTGCATCCACTAACTCCATTGCTGGCAGTTATTATTGTGGTCACTTATACCAATGCTGGGGCTTATTATTGCGGTCACTGACACCAACTTTAACAAGAATCTTTCCACTCCAAGCGCTCCTCCCCACCACCACTCGCTACTTGAACTCCCGGTGCTGGAGGCAAGCTGAGCCATCCAAAATTACAAACTGCAAATGCAGGAAAAAAGAGTCATTGCACACTGTAAAGATCACTGAAATTTACATTTATTGTATGAGACACAGACATTGAAATTACAGTCCCCACCCTAGAACCATCCTTCCTCATGTATTTCACCCAATAGGACTTATTCGTAGATATCTTTGTCAGTCTGTGATATTTCTGGTGTGCAGCAGTTTTTTTTTCCCAACCAATGCTGGGGTCAGTATTGTGCCCCCTGACACTTCTTTTGGGTGTTATTATTACATTCACTGTCACCAATTTTAATTGTTATTATTACACTGACAATAATGCCGGGGGTTATTATTGTGTCCATTGACACTAATGCTGGGGGTTATTATTGCATCTACTGACCCCAATGCTGGGGATTATTACTGCATTCCACTGACACCAATGCTAGCGGTTATTATTACATTCCACTGACACCAATGCTTGGGGTTATTATTGCATTTAACAACACCAACGCTTGGGGTTGTACTCCAGCCTCTTAAGTGTTCATTGTGATAAGCTGCAAAAAATACAGCAGCACCAAATTGTTGGGGTTTTAGATGCAATATAGCCTGTTTATTCTGAACTGGCTGCCCAACTTGATGTAATATACATCAGTTATTGCAAATGTGCTGCTATTGTGCTACCCTCTGGAAGTTTCAGTGGCCACACTTAAGACCCTTGGTAATTTTCAAGTTGACTTCCACCGAGATAGAAGGGTTAAAATCAGTCAGTTTATTTTTTTCTGTCTGTGTCCTGTAGATAAGATTTTCCATCACTTCCTGTCCTGGAAACACAACAGAAGAGAAAAAGAAATCTCTACAAATGTATAGCCTGTTCAGGGATGCTTTCTCACCTCTGTGTGGAGACTGACTGGGGGGCTGGGAGGAAGTGATATTGCACTCAGCATGGCTTGCGTGGCACCTCATTGGCTGGATACCTCTTCTTCATGGATTGGCTGAAGTTTGTAAGAGATGGCTTCTTCTCCAGCTAACATCATCCAATCCTGTCTGGGGACAGTGACTCCAGGACCCAGAAGTGACGTTTTACACGTTGCTTCTGGGTCATTACCAGGAAGGGGAGATCAATGAACAGGTGTTCCCTGATCTCCCTCTCTTCTACCAAAGGCACCCACCATGCAGGTCCCAGGTCCACAGATGGGAGCATGGAGTCTGGGAAGCATGGCAGGGCATATGGAGGGTGTGGAAGCAATCTGGAGGCTGCACTGCTTTTGGATCATTTCCAACTGACAGTCAGCCTGTCCGATTTACACACACTCAATAAGATGCTTCCTGATAGTTCTTATAGCCACCATAGTACGACAGTGGGGGGGTTTTACACAACACCTTGCCACTATTGCCATACTACAGCAGTGCCTTTGCAGCATAACGGGGAGTGGTTGGGGGACAGTAAAAGTGTGGCTTAGTTACACATTTTTAATGTCCCTCAACCACAAGTGTAAATAGGAAGTAACAAGAAGCATCTCACTGTGCTTATGCGATCGTCATCGTTATCATGATGATGGTCACACAGTACAGAAGGTGCTTTATGTCTTTCTGTATACAGCATATGGCTGTACTGTATCAGTGGCTTTGGCTGTGGCTGTGCCCTAGGTGGCAATGCACCCTAGGCTGCTGCCTAGTGGTAGCACCGACCCTGCCTATAACAGGAAGTGTCTTAACAAGGACCTTCGTGGCATGATCACAAGTATTCTTTTAACAAAAGCTGCAGATTTAAAAAGATTGACAAAAACAGATTTACAAAAATTACACTAACATTAAAGTGCAGATAGGATGTTACTGAATGGCTTTAGATCAATGTTAAGATTTCATTACCAATTTTAAATGAATTGCACTTTTAATTATAGAAGCTTTGTAACATTTCAAAGTGCATTGATACTGTTATAATTATTTATAGTTTTTATTTCAGTTATAATCATAAGCCAATAAACATGCATTAAGATAATACAACTGCTACCACCTACATGTACATACAGTATATATATATAGACACAAAGCATGTGTATAAAATTATTTACAGTGAGCTCGTCACATTGGCTGAAATCCTAAAAATTACTATAAATTCATTTTATAGACCTTAGGGTCCATAAGGAAAGCAAATGCAATTTTGCCATAAGACAGCTCAGTGATTTGATGGTTATCACTAGCTGTGCGACACTAAGGTCCTGGAATTAGGTGCCACCAGGGATGCTGTTCTACATGCATGTAGAGGTACTCTGGTTTCCTTCAACACCACAAACATATATTGCTAGTTTAAATGGGTTTTTCACTAAATAGGTCCTAGAGGAAATTGGATGCTAAGGCTACCTGTCGATAAAGACAGTGCTCACTACATTGGTGGCTTTTTCCTGAATCATACATGATTTTATATGAACTACTGTTCTATAAACACAAACTAGTGTCCCAAGTTTATGTCTACGTTTTAGTAGAAAATATTTTCAGAAAATTCATAATATTAAAAAATATGAAACCTTGACATTATTACCATTAAATAAATCTAAAAAGATGTATTTAATATCAGTGCTGGATTAAAGTGTTACTAAACCCACAACAGTAAAATCAGTCTGTATATATGCAGTAAAGCATGCTTGTTGTACTCACTGTGGAACCAAAGGGGTAATCCTCTGCATTGTGTAAAAAGGCCATTTGATCCTGTCTTCTCTGCCCCTCCTCTTGTTCAACTGTCCACCTGATAAGACAGACTGAACCCGTAGCCACATGCACATGCTCAGTTTAGTGTGTATTGCTAGAGAGTTTTTTTTTCTCTTGGGAGAGTGCATGTGATCAGCACAGGGCAAATCAGCGCTGTCCAGGCAGACGTCAGGGGTTTTGCATCCTTCTAGAACAGAAAGAAAACTCCTCCTACAAGCTTTAACTAGTGCACTGCTGAAGTCACAAGATTGCTCTAACTGCTGATGAGAAAAGGTATTTAGCAGTTTATATTTACTAAAATAATTGCATTTCCATGTTCTGTGGGAGAACAGATAGAGGAAATGCAGGGTCCTGGGTTTAGTAACACTTTAAACTCTGTGGAGGCCCCTAGGCAGTCAAAACCGTGGCCCCCCCCCTCGCAGATTTCTGGAGGTTTCTCCTGCATGCATTCTAGTAGGATAACACTGAACAAAGTAGTGTGCATATCGGCTTCTAGAAAGAGATGACCATCACTACTGTACATTACACATACTGTATGTAGGTTGCGCCAAAATTTTTACAAACTGACAGCTGAAAGAAGATGAGCTTTTAGGAGACAAACTGATGTCTGAACTGAAATGAACCTGATGCCTATGGTTTAACCTAGGTTCACATTGATGCGGCTCTGTGAGTCGTGGTATTTTTTTGTTTGAATGGGCTGCCGTGCCTCCTGAAATACAGGGAAAAGGTCCCTGCACCATTTCTGGAAATGAAGACCACATGGGAATCGCAAGTACAGTGCTGTTCCCAGTGCAAGAGCAATTTCCAGTGTGAGCGGCGTGCCATTAGGTTTAATGGCATTCAAATGTATCCAGCACATTTTCCGGTTGCAGCTACGGAAACAGGTGTGGATCTGCAACAGGAACCACCCGCAGAGATGTGGACCTAGCCTTATGTACTTTAAAGTGGAACTAATCAGTGAACCACAAACAAAAAGCACTATTTAATTAATTTTTAATATTTAACGGAAATTCACCCATCCATGTCTCCATGCTTTTTTTGTTGAGAAACCCTTTTCAAAACAACCCCCTAGCATTTCTAGCCGCGCCCAACTTGAGTAGGGGCAGATGAATCATGTAGCATTTTCTTCCTGGAATCCATCTTCCCTTAGCTCAGGCATGTAGGCAAGAGGGTGCGATTAGCTTATAAAACCTCTCCTGAAGACTCCTGGGATGTATGACATCATTTGCCTAGGCATGCAAACTGGGAAATAACTAAATAAATTTTAAAAAAAAGTTTAAATCACGTAAATGTAATATAATTTCATATCTAATTACTAATGTTAGCAGCATAAGGATTCAAAATAGCTCATGTTCATTGAGAGAGTGAAGTTTCACTTTAAGTTGTAATTGAGTACATTACATTAACCGCTTCCATACCGGGCACTTTTACCCCCTTTTTCTCGAGGCCATTTTTCAGGTTTCAGCGCTCTCACACTTTGAATGACAATTGCGCAGTCATACAACACTGAACCCAAACTAAAATTTATAATTTTCTTCACACAACTAGAGCTTTCTTTTGGTGGTATTTAATCAACACTGGAGTTTTTATTTTTTGCTAAATTAACAAAAAAAGACCGAAAATTTAAAAAAAAAAACACGTTTTCTTTATTTCTGTTATAAAAGTTTGCCAATAAATAATTGTTCTTCATAAATTTAGGCCAAGATGTATTCTACTACATTTCTTTGGTGAAAATAACCCAAATCAGTATTTATTATTTAGTCTGTAGGAAAGTTATAGAATTCACAAACTATGGTATATATCTGAAAATTGATCAATCCTGAAGTACTGACGGCCAATCTAATTTCTTGAGGTCCAAGAGACAGTCCGACGAATTTCATAACAGGCATGGCGGGTTTTTTGAAGTTGTAATTTTTTTGTCATAATTTTTCGGAAAATGAAAAAATGAAAAAATTATTTTCACTATTTTGTTTTTTTACATACAGTCACCAGTGCAGTACAGCATCATCATATAACTGGCATGGCAGTGATCAGGGACACTGACTGGTGACAGTACAAAAAAAAAAGTATAATTTTTTAAAAAATTTTAAAATTTATTTCTTAGTTTTAATTTTTATTACATTTTTTTCTCTTTTTTTAAGATTTATTTTTCATATTTCACTATGATCAAAGTAGTATAATGTTAATTGTACTACTTTGGGGAAGTGATCAGTATTTTTTTTTTTTTACACATTTTGCTTATAGCAAAGAATTACTTTGCTATAAAGCAAGCATTTACCTGAATGACATCGATTCATTCAGGGTTTATTTTTTTGGTGTTTGGCTGCGATTTGGCCATGGCTAATCACATGACACAGCTGGGCTATGATTGGCCCAGCTTGTGCATGTAATCAATGTAACCATTCACAGCTAGACACACTAGTATACAATGGATGGCATGAAAGGAAGCAATCCATTGTATACAACTGTCGTGTGACCTGCTGTGATTGGTACTGGAAATGGGGCTGGTACACAGATCTGTCATCGGCCGTATCCGAGGTACACGGCCGGTAACAGATCGTGGCGCAGAGCTGCCCTGCCGACAGGCAAACTGCGCATGCCTGGAAGGATGCCATATGGCGTCCACCCGGAGGGACGAGCTGCTCGCCCGGCCGCCATCTGGTTATAGGCCGGGTGGCAACTGGTTAATACAGTATTTTCTCCATAAAGTCTTTTATGTAGAGTTTTTGTTTCTTTGAGTTGATTCAGAGCTGTTTCACACATGTACGGTACATATTGAAGCTCAGGTTTCACAGCTAATTGATACAGTAGTTGTTCACCGTTCATCTCAGGTTTACATCAGGTTCAGTATAGGATTACCTTAGGATCTTATCCTGTTCACACATACTGTATGCGGTTTAGAAAAAGAAAAAGTATGTGAACCCCTTGGGATTACGTGGAGTTTTGCATGAATTGGGTATAAAATGTGCTCTGCACGTTATCTAAGTCACAACAATAGAAGAACCCAGTCTGCTGAACATAATACTACACAAACATTAGATGTTGCCATGGTTTAATTGCACATAACATGTAAACATTCACAGTGCAGGGAGGAAAACGTATGTGAACCTTTGGACTTGACTGGTTGACCCTCTTTTGGCAGCAACAACCTCAACGAAACGTTTCCTGTAGTTGCAGATCAGACCTGCACAACGATCTGGAGTAATTTTGGACCACTCCTCTTCACAAAACTGTTTCAGTGTAGCAATATTCTTGGGATGTCTGGTGTGAATTGCTCTCTTAAGGTCATGCCACAGCATTTCAATCGGGTTGAGGTCAGGACTCTGACTGAGCCACTCCAGAAGGCGTATTCTGTGCTGTTGCAGCCATTGTTTTGTTGAATTACTTGTATGCTTTGGGTCATTGTCCGGTTGCATCACCCATCCTCTGTGGAGCTTCAGTTGGCGGACAGATGGTCGTACGTTTTCCTGCAAAATGTCTTGATAAACTCTGGAATTCATTTTCCCATCAATGACAACAATCCATCCAGGCCCTGAGGCAGCCCAAACTATGATGCTCCCTCCGCCATGTTTTACAGTGGGGATGAGGTTTTGATGTTTGTGTGCTGTGCCTTTTTTTCTCCACACATAGTGTTGTGTGTTCTTTCCAAACAACTCAATCTTGGTTTCATCTGTCCGCAGTATATTTTGCCAGTAGTGCTGTGGAACATCCAGGTGCTCTTTTGCAAACTTCAAACGTGCTGCAATATTCTTTTTGGACAGCAATGGCTTCCTCCGTGGTGTCCTCCCATGTACTCCATTCTTGTTTAATGTTTTCCTTATTGTAGATGTGTCAACAAAAATGTTAGTATGTGCCAGAGATTTCTGTAGGTCTTTAGCTGACACTCTGGGATTCTTCTTTACCCCATGCAGCATTCTGCGCTGTGCTCTTGCAGTCATTTTTACAGGACGACCACGCCTAGGGAGAGTAGCAACAGTGCTAAACTTTCTCCATTTGTAGAAAGTCTGTCTTACCATGGACACATGAACATCAAGGCTTTTGGAGATACTTTTGTAACCCTTTCCAGCTTCATGCAAGTCAACAATTCTTGATCGTAGGTCTTCTGAGAGCTCTTTTCTGTGAGGCATGGTTTACATCAGACAGTGCTTCTTGAAACCAGTAAACCCAAAACAGGTGTGTGTTTTTTAAGGACAGGACAGCTGTCAGCAACACATCCAATATCATGACACTGATTGGAGTCAAGGTTGGCTCACTCCTGGCTCCAATTAGCTCTGGGACAAGTCATTAAGCTAGGGCCTCACATACTTTTTCCTCCCTGCACTGTGAATGTTTACATGTTATGTGCAATTAAACCATGGCAACATCTAATGTTTGTGTAGTATTATGTTCAGCAGACTGTGTTCTTCTATTGTTGTGACTTAGATGACATTTCAGAGCACATTTTATGCCCAGTTCATGCAAAACTCCACGTAATCCCAAGAGGTTCACATACTTTTTCTTGCAACTGTATATATGTGTGTATTGACTCCCTTTCTAATCACCCCTGAACATACCAAAAATGTAACCCTTGCAGTACATGGGAAAGGGGCGGGTGCATTACAAGGGTTAATCTTTTGAAATTCCTGGAGTTGGGCTTTAAAGCTGTAGTAAAAAAAATAATACAGACTCCCTCTGCTTAATTAATTCCATAGTGTGCTAATATGAACTGCATACTAGCTCATTATGGCAGACGTACCTTTTAAACAAAGCCCTCCAACAGCCCACTGTTACCACTGCCAAGGCTGCCATCTTCAACCGGTCTTTCCTCCAGGTCCACACTCTGGCTCCCATGCATATGCACAAGATCCACTTCCATGCATTTGCCCAAGGCACAAGACACAGTACTCTAGATCGATAGCACACTCAGTGTGCCCTAAATGCAAAGCACAGTGCACATGCATCAGACATCACCGGCTGCTGAAATTGTAAATATCTAAACTGCGCAGGTTTAGAAAATATTCCCTGTACCCACATGAAAAAGTGAAGTATACTTCCACTTTACGCTTTTCTGGGGCAGGAACTATTGTGAAGTCTTCTATGTCAAGTTGACTGTAAAGCACTGTATACAGTAACTGGCAATATATAATTGAAATAATTAAAATAAGAGATGTGTGATTGATTTGACTGAATGATTCCAGTTTATGTGAAACAATTAGAAAATAATACAATTTAAGGAGAGTATTTGTACTTTTGTGCTAAAAATGTAATGCAGTAGCATTCCGTATTACAAATCTAGTGCCATATGGTCATAAAGAAAGCTGTGAGTGGGATATGTATTAGCAAACCTCCCCCTGCTTGTTTTGCATTTTCAGAAGTACTTAGCGAATCTTGAATATTGTGACAGATGCAAAATGTAAAGGATTTTCTTGCTCGGTAGCTTCTTTTTCCACAGTATTAACTCTTTTAAAATATGTACTAATATTCTGAAATTAGTATATGTTTAAGAAAATAAAAAAACATGCTTACATTCATTGAAGACTGAATATGCAAGTTTGAGAATATGTTTTGCTCAGTGCAATGCTCTTATAATAAAATATTGTTGAAGCTGTTAGCTTCCTGAGTGTGATGCGATACCATTTCACTTAAAGTGATCCTGTGTTTTCTCCATACTTAAAAATGATTAGTAATCAAGCAAAGCAATGTGAGATGCCTGCATTAAACCCAAAGAAAAAATGTAATATACTGTAAAGTACCCCCTTTACTTTGGTGGTTGGTTTAGTGTCCTCTTACATTGGTGGTCAGTAGAAAAGTTCCTCCTGATATTTGTGATTAGTGTAGTGCTCTCTAAATTAAATCATAATTAAACTCTCTCAATCAACACTAACTATGTTTAATCCTTAGGCTGCTAGCATTAGTAAATAGATAGGACAGTGTATTACGTATATTTATTTATTTTAAACAATTTCTTTACATTTCTTTAGCTGCTTTTTCTTTAGCTGAGTTTTCTGGCCTAGAAAATGATGCCATACATCCCAGGATTCTTCATGGGTATTTTTTTCCCTTTCATCTGCAGGAGGGGAGTAAGGTGCTTTCTCAGTTAAGCACACTCTCCTGCCTGTATGCCTGAGCCAAGGGCAAATGGAAAAAGGAAGTAAAAGCTATATGAATGATTTGCCCTTATTCAAGATGGCCATGGCTTGAAATTCTAGGGGGTGTTCTTTTAAGGAATTTCTCAACAAAATAAAGCATGGAAACTTGGATGGATGGGTGAGTGTGTTTTGAATAGTAAAAGTTAATAAAATAGAGTTCTCACTTTGTGATGCTTAGATACAGTTAAAGGGATTGCACAGGCAATTTTTTTTAAATAACAAACATGTTATACTTACCTGCTCTGTGCAGTGGTTTTGGACAGAGCAGTCCTGAGCCTCCTCTTCTCGGGTCCTCCGCTGGCTCTCCTGGACCCTCCTTCCTGCCAAGTTTCTCCACAACAAGCAGCTTGCTATGGGGGCACTCGAGCAGGCTCATTCCTGAGCTGCTGCCCTGTGTGTCCATTCACACACAGATGCAGTTCAGCCACGATCCCCGCTCTCTCCTCATTGGCTCACTGGCTGTGATTGAAAGTAGCAGTAGCCTTTGTCTCCTGCTGCTGTCTCAGTCACTGAGGAGGGAGAGACCTGGGATAGTCAAGGTTCTTGTGCCCATCACTGGATTGAAATTGGGCTCAGGTAAGTATTACCTGGGGCTGCAGCACCCAGAAGGTTTTTTACTTTCTTGCAAAGAATGCCGGGGCCTGTTGTTGCTGGGAGGATATTTTGTTGCACGTGATCCATTGTTGCAATTTCCATAAAAATTACTTAGCACCACAAAATGATACTTGCCTCTACAGTATATTCTAAAAGGGTGGTACTGGGAGGTGGGTAGGGGGTTAAACCAAGGAACGCTGACAAGTCTGACTTGGAAAGAGAGAATTCTAACACCTATTCACTGAGAACAAATGTCCTAGTTCTACTGCTCAATGATACATCTCTGCTGCCCATAATGGGGCTCTCATGTGATAAAGAGATGGCAGGGGGCAGGCAAACCTTCAAAAGAAGGGCACATATGGACCATGCAACAAGGATTATCCAGATATCCAGACAGAAAAAAAGAGGAGATAAATGATTATAGAGCCTTTACCCCTGTACTGCTGGTAAAATTAGAAGCTATGACAGGTTCACTTTAAAGCAACCCTGTCGATTAGTGTTGTAACTAAACTTAGCCTTGCCTGCTAAAAAAAAAATCAATAGTGGATACTTACTTCTTGATCTCCAGTGGTCCATGTCTTCAAATTCCATGGTGTTTCAGACTCTCAGCCGCTACAAGTATCCGACACACCTGAATGTGTCAGATACCTACTTCCCCGCTATGGACTGTGGCTACCCCTGCAACCTTCTACTTCTTCTTCTTCTTTAATCATACAGCTTTTCACAGGAAGTAATTATGCCTTCAAAGCACATTTTAATTAATTCTAGTTCATAATAATAAATCCTTTGCTATTTTGTTCAGTGTTGACTTGACATTCATCAGCAGAGAAAGTTCTTCACAGTTTTCCACTCAGGTCAGCACAGGTGAAATGTAAAACTTGTTCCCTTTAAAGTTCAGCTTCCATTGTTCTGTTGGCTTTTAACTGATTTTCACAGTTGAAATAGTAATATTTTAAATGGTTGACTACAGAACCAAACACAAATGTCTCAGGGAACAGAAACAAAAGATTAAACTGCTAATTGAAAAACATGGGAAAGAACACTGTGAACAACTTATTTGACGAGCCGTATAAGTTCATTTTATAATAGCACTTTTAAGATTTTTTTTTAACTTACAGCGGAACTAAACCCTCCTATTCTTTTCAGCCATGGAAGTCGCCATCTTAGCCTCTGTTTGATCTGCAACTACTATGGTGCTGCACATGTGGTCAGTTATAAATCCAGCCGTTTGATGGTTTGACAGTTTGGTTGGCAGCACAAGCAAATGTGACAGTTAGCATTGCTGGCATGTAACTGTTTTGTGACACTGTTAAATCAATGGGTTTAGTTTTGCTTTAAAGGAGTACTCCATGAAAAATATTTTTCTAGTTTTGCATAGAGCAGGAAAGGATTAGAAACTAAAACAAAACCTTTGGCTTAACTGAATGGTAATTGTATTTAACCAGACTGAAACGTGTATGGAGAAATAGCTGTAGTGATGAATTGGACATTACAGGGTAATAATTATTTAATTCCCAGAGGTTATCTAAGTAGCCAAGTTGAGGAAGGAGGTGTGGTTTAGGCTCTGAAACACGTCCCTATTGGCTACTGAGTCCCGGGGTTTGACAGGTCATTTGACAGCTTCTGACAGATCTCTCCTCATGCTGGCTCCCCGGCGTCCAGTCCGGTTTCCTGCACTGCTTCTTACAGAGGCTCTGACATCCAGCGGTATCCATGAAGATAGAAGTCTCCCACGGTGGTCCCACCTCGAGATACTATATGCATGTCAACTTAAACTTTTGAGAGAGCATTTTAATTGTATACTTTAGCTAAGGAGATAGTGTTTTAATTGTCAGTGAAGAGGGCTGTGTAGCAGCCTGGGTGTAATAGCCAGAAGGTCAAATCTTGGTCATGAGCTGAGAGGTTCTGAAAGCCAGACTCCCTGGAATTTCCTCCTGCTCTAGGGCTTTGAAGGAAGGTCCTAGAGGCAGTGGTTGGATCTGAGGAGTGGCTGACTTACACTCTTGACGGGTCCTAGCTGATCCCCAACAGGAGGCTGCAAAAGGCCTGCAAGCAGCCATCAACCCACCAGCAGTACAGGATAGGATCTGAGTGAGTACCCCAGCACCCCCTAGATGGATAGGGGAAGGAGCACTCTGGCGGGAAACCAGATTAGCCACCTACCAGTGACTGTTCATCTCTTAAAGTGACAGAAACTCCTCTGTTCAGAGATACCTCCAGATTGCTGGGTGAAGAGGAGACGTTCATCTAGGGTCCGGGGGTACGATGAGGTGACACTTGCAAGCTGTCTAACAGAGACTGTGTTGCAGTGAAGGCTTTTGAATAGTACCAGGAGGTTGTCCTCAGTTCATCAGACATTCTGACTCTGGATACAAGCTTTTGTGAAGTTGTGTGATGCCTGGCTCTGCAGTACTATAGGGGGCCCCAAATCTTCTTGCGAGTCCTAAGGGGGTAGTGCTAAATTTATATTGATGTTCTTCTTAATAAACTGAGCTGCACTATTGGCGGCTTGGCGCCTCATTTTGCCTTCCCTTCTTCTGGAAAGGATTAGAACCTCTGTTAATTTTTTTACTGCTGCTTATGTCCCCATTGGGATATTTCAACACCAAAAAGATTTTTTTTTGTAACAAAGCATGTGTTGTTACATATTAGAAATTCCCCATGTGTACAGCAACAAAGGGCAAAATGTAAATGTAAAATGCTATCCAAAATATAAATGTTCATTAAATAAACACCAGAGTAAAGTCTAGTCTAGATGCACAGGAACAAGGACATTCAGCATGAACTAATTCAATTTTAAATCATGAACATTCAATCCAAAGCTTGTTAACATGGAGCAATATTCAATGTGCCAGCTACATGGTGCATGATAGGATCCAAGAAGCCCTATCAGAGCAATAAGCTGTGTTAAAGCCAATAGGGAAGGAAGTAAAGTTCTAGTAAGAAGAAGAAAAAAAAGGGGAAAGGGAGGAAGTAGGGGAGTAGAGTAAAATAATGGGAGGTTAGGGGTGGGGTAGGAAGAGAGGGAAAGGGAGATGAGAGGAACGGGAAAGAGCCATGGAGAAATTCCTGGGGAATCATTGTAAAGATGTCATCAAAGGGTGATTAGACATATTGTCAGAGCTGCAAGAGGCATGAGATATTTGGGCAGGGCGGGGAGTAATCAAGCTATGGTTGACAGATAGAAAGGAACGTATCATGGGTGTCCCCCAGGATGCCAGTTAGTTTTTCATTAACAAGTGTACCCATTGAGATATTTCACTTGACATCCTGTTACTTGAGAAGGAAGTGAGGGAAAATATAATACTGGGGAAAGCTTCATTTATGACAGCTGTCAAGGGTTGGCCCAAACCAATGGAGGGATTGAGTAGAAGGCAAAAATTCAACAAACAACAATCCAAGACATTCTACTTATTTATTAGATCTTTGGGGCCTTTGAGGATCTTTATAAGGTGTCTGACCATGTATGTTGGTAACAAATATGGCCTTGCATATTGCTTATTTAGATATAGTATATTCATTGTTATACTTGTTTTTTGTTTGATTTTTTTATTTGAAGGTATGAGTCCCAGCTGGGAGAGCAGGAATATGCCAGGTTACAAAAGAATTTTGAAGTGCATGTTCAGCCTAAACCTTTTTTTTTGAGGGGAGGAGCCTGAACATGGCGCCGACAGAGCTCAATGTGAGAGCTCCCGGTAACCAGGCGCTCCCATTTGTCCCACTAGTATGAATTAACTAGGAGCCTGAGACCTATCGGAATCGGAGTGCGGTCCACTTGGAGGAGTTTGGGTCCTTTGTGCCCTCCTGAGTGTAGTGGAGCCAAGGTGGAGAAGAAGAGCGGGGTGCCAATGGGTCAGGAGAGGAGGCAGACTATACTGGAGCTCGGAGGCTGCCGGGTGGTCACATGGTCCGCCGTGGAGGAGCGCTGGGAGGCAGAGATGCCAGCCAGCTTGTAGGAGCAAGGAGACTCCTATCTTTTTGACAAGACCATCTCTGCCCAGGACCCATGAAGCCCCACGGAGGGTGACACCCCTGGATTGCTTCCACCACTGGGTTGTGTTTCTCAAATACTGACTGTGCTGGCAGACCGAAACCTCCTCACCTAGATTGGATGGAGTTGGATGGACCAAGAGGGTGAGAGCGGCAGAAGTATTGCATATTGAACTGTGAATTGAAGTAAACTGTGAACTGTGAATTGAATTGAGGGGGGGATTACCCTGGGGGCCCCAGAAGGAGAAAGTATGCTCTAAAAAGACAACATCCTTGGAGGGATATACAGTATTCCCTATTTAAATGTTAAAATAGCCCCCGATCTGGAAAAAAAAAGAAAGGGGGAAAGGAAGAAAACAAGGAGAAAAAAGAAAGGGAAAAGATAGAAATACTTATTAACAGCATGAAAAATAAAGTGACAAAAGAGGGAGGGCCAAAGGCATCCCAAACAAGCTCAATTAAAGAGTATATACCCTCACAATAGACACAGAGAGAGAGATGGAAAACAGTATTGGCGATTGCTCCAGATTGTCCTTCTGGGCGTCCAATATAAGTCCAAATATAGAAGCTGAAGATATAGAAAAGACAGTGGATACTGAGAACTCTGAAGAACAAGAGAAGATCTCACAAATGCCTACTAGAGCAGAAGTAGCAGATATGTTTAAGGGTCTTGAAAGATCCATTGAACAAGAAATGGCGAAGATTCATAAAGATCTTGGGAAGATATTGTCAAGAGTAGAAGAAACGGAAAGAAAACTAGATAAACATGCCCAAGCTATAGCAAATCTGGAAAAACAGATGAAAGAAATGAGAAAAGAACAAAGGAATAGAGATAGAAGATGAAACCTAAGGAAGCGTGGCATGCCTGAGATCTCACAAGGAGAAGATCTGATTGAAATAACAGTGAAAATGCTTGACAGAAAAATGGACAGACCAGCAACAGAGCCTCTTAAGATTGATAGGGTGTATAGAATTGGAAGATTCCAACAAGAAGATAGAAATGAAAAACCGAGGGACGTGATTGTATGATTCCATTATTATAGAGACAAAGCGGATCTCTGGAAGAGGATAAAAGGAAAAGCAGTAATAAAATATGGAGAAGTTAATTTACAGATCTTTGCAGATTTATCAGCAGAAACACTGACAAGACGGAGAATATTGAAACCTTTGTTGGAACAGATGAGAAAGCAGAATGTTCATTATAGTTGGGGATTCTCAGCATGTTTAATCAGATGGAAAAATGGTCGTTCTGCAAGACTGAGATTTCCGGAAGACTTAAGAGACTTTTGTGAGAGACTTGAACTTCAGAAAATAATTATCCCAGGTTAGGAAGAGGGGGCAAAGGAGATGTCTCCTGTCTCCTCCCCTTTCCCTCCTTTTTATATGGGTGGAGGGGTGAAGAGGGGAAGGAGGAATTTTATAGGTGTATAATTTTTTTTTCCTCTTCTTCTCTTCTCTGTCTCACCTGGCCCCCCTTGGGAAGGCGAACATGGGAAGCATGATAGATAGCTAGAAGCATGACCAAGGTATTGGGGTCATGGATTGGAGAGGATGTGGTCAGAGCCCCACCCCATGGCTGAATCGACTGTGGGACTAGGACCACAAATGATTCGTAGGCAAATTATAAGCCTGGGGGGGTTGTTGAGGGATATGGGAGGGGTGGGTGGGGAAGGGGTAGGTGGGTGGGTGTTAGCTTCGTGTTCCTCATGAAGGATGATGGTACTCTAGTCAGGAAGAACTTGAATGGAGGAGTTGAATTATATATGGGAAATGGAAAAGGTTAATTTTGTGACCTATAATGTTAAGGGGTTGAATAGCCCAGGGAAAGGCATAAGATTCTCAGAGGATTACAACAATGATCTATTGCATTAGTGTTTTTGCAAGAAACTCATTTATTACATGAAACAAATGTGAAGCTATACTACCCAACCTGGTTTTATGCAGACTCTCTGATTAAGCGTGCCAAAGGGGTGGCAATTGGTATAGCTAAAAATGTAATGTTTAAGCTGGAAGAGAAGGTGGAGGACCCTGAGGGGTGCTTCCTGTTCTTAAGAGGGAAATTGCAGGAAATAGAATGTACACTGGCAAATATGTATTACCCCAATAGAAATCCTGTGGTCTATTTGAAAAATACTCTGAGAAAACATCTGGATTTTAAAAAAGGTAAACTAATTGTGGCAGGAGATTTTAGTTTCTGCATGGATCCGCAGTTCAACACAATGTCACTTTTGCAGAGAGAGGGAAGTAAATCTCTGAAATCTATACGGAGAATGTTGTATCAAAGTCAACTTGTAGATGTGTGGAGAATTAAATATCCCAAGGATAGAGATTATACGTTCTACTCTCCGGCACATGAGACGTAGTCAAGGTTAGATTATATAATGTTGGACCACAGACTTTTGGAGTCTCTGGTAAAAGTAAATATAGAAGTTATAACAATTTTGGACCATGCACCTGTCACAATGAAGTTATTATGTGGAAGAGAGCAAAATAAGTTAAATATGTGGAATTTTAACAAGATACCCCTTCAGGATCATGAAACGGAACTGAGAATAAAAAAAGAAATAGAACAATATTTTAAAAGAAATGAGACTGAAGGAGTCTCAGTGGCAAAGGTGTGGGAAGCTTATAAGGCCTATATCAGGGAAGTCTTGATAGTGATTGAGGCAAAGAAAAAAAGAACGAAAAGAGAAAATTGATACACTTCTTAAGGATTTATATGATCTAGAACAGCTTCATACAAAGAGATTAACAAAAGAGATTCGGCAGAGTATAAAAAAAAGAGAGGATCTATGTAATCTAATGGAGGAAGAAACAAGGAGAGCATGTAATATGATGGCAAGTGAGAGATATCGTTGGGGAGATAGACCAGGGAAATACCTAACGAGAGCACAGAGAAAAGAGAAATCAAGGAATTATATTGAGAAAATCAGAGACAGTAATGGAGAACTGGTCTATTAAACCAAGGATATCGCTAAAGTATTTAAAAAATACTACAGTAAATGATATAATGTTACCCCTCAACAGCCCAAAGGAGAAGAGGAAGAAAGAATTAAAAAAAGACAGATATATCTAAAAGAGGCAGGATTACCGAGGTTAAGAGAAGAACACCTAAATGGCCTAGAGAGATCGATAATGCAAGAGGAAATTCAGACGGCATTGAAGGGCACAATAGTAGGGAAATGCCCAAGTCCTGATTGATATACTGTGAGATATTATAAAAAATTTAAAGATCAATTAATTCCTAAGCTGTGGTTATATATGAATGCATTAGGAGAAGGGACGGAAATGAGGGAGGAATCTCTGCAAGCTCATATCACCATCATACAGAAAGAGAGAAAGGATGGAACCCAATGTTCCAGTTACAGACCTATATCACTGTTAAATACATGACACTAAACTATATGCAAAAGTTTTGGCAAATAGGTTGAAGAGCGTGATGCCAGAAAGGATCCATATGGATCAGGTGGGTTTTGTGCCTGGGAGAGAGGGTAGGGACAATGGACAGAGAACACTGCTTCTGATACAAAAAAGTAAGAGAGAGAAAGTCCCTGTACTGCTTTTGTCAGTGGATGCAGAGAATGCTTTTGATAGGCTGGACTGGGGTTTTTTGTTAGACACGTGGAAGTTTTAGGGATAGGTCCCAAAATGAGGGATTGGAAAAGGAAATTATATAGTAAACCCTCTGCTGCCGTAAAGGTTAATGGAGCGTTATCAGAATTTTTTAAGATGTATAATGGGACAAGGCAGGGATGCCCATTATCACCTTTACTGTTTGTATTATCTTTAGAATCTCTTTTAACAATGATAAAGAATGGCATAGACATAAAAGGAATCTGAGTTGGAGAGATAGAGCATAAGGTAGCTGTGTATGCTGATGACATTCTATTCTCTGTGGTAAACCCTCGGTTGACACTGCCCAACTTAATGAAAATAATGAAAGATTATGGAGAGCTGACAAACTTAAAAATTAATACAACCAAAACTGGGATCTTAAATATTAATGTTCCAAAAATTGAGCAGAAAGTATTACAAAAAATTTTCCCTTTGCATAGAAGGAGAGAGAATTAAAATACCTGGGAATCAATTTAACAGCATCCTTAAAGAACCTATATAAAGTAAATTATATCCCATTAAAAATTAGATCAAAGAGGAATTTTATATTGGACAGGACGAATAAACATAATAAAAATGATAATTGTCCAAAACATTCTGTATGGATTCTACATGTTGCCTATACAGATTCCAGGAATGTATTTTGAAAATAATAAAAAAAATTATAATAAGGTATATCTGGGCGAATAAAAAAACAAGAATAAGTCACAAGGTGTTATGTAGAGGTAAGCAAAATGGAGATTTAGGTGTACCAGAGTTTAAGAGATATTACTATTCAGTATTATTATCACGTATTTTCAAATGGACACATAATACACATGAGAAGAGTTGGGTAAATATAGAAAACATACTGAGTGAGAGACAATTGAGTAGGATGGTATGGTTGCCACCTCAACATCATAGGCTGGCAGAAAGCAGGAGCACTTATACACGAAATGTGTTAAAAATTTGGGATACAGTACACAAACAAAGGAGATGGGTATTTAACTCTATGTTGATGCCGATGGTAGCTACAGATTTCTTTCCACCGGGGAATGAAAACATTTTGGATAATTGGATAAGAAAGGGAGATGCACAGTTAAAGGACATAATGAATGGGGAAGAGATCTGTTCCTATCAGGAGCTGAAAAATAAGAAAGAGCTGTTTACTAGATTAGATGAGTGGCAACATTTTCAGCTAAAACATTTTGTTGCAAAGCTCCTTAGACCTTTAAGGACAAAAATTGATATGAATCCATTTGAACAATTGCTAAGCACATGTAGAGACAGGAAGCATGGGACTTCCCGAATCTATAAAATTTTTACCGGAATGATAGAAGTCACTGCCCCTTTGTATATGGAGAAATGGGAAAGGGAACTGGGAATGTCGCTGGATGAGGAACAAAAAAAGAACATTTTTAGATTAGCACAAAGGACTGTAGATATGAAAATAGTGGAATTGAATTATAAATGTTTAGCTAGGTGGTATATTACACTAAATGTGGCACATATGCAATGTGGGGATAAGTCACCTATGTGTTGGCGGGGTTTTGGGAAGAAGGGCACAATGGCACACATCTGGTGGGAGTGTCCTAAAATTCAGGAATATTGGGGAAGAGTAATTCACCAAATTCAGGAGATTATTGGGGTTAGAATTCCGAAAGTCCCAGGGATATGTTTATTCCATAGAACTGAGCTTTCAGTAGAAAAATATAAAAACTCAGTATTGTTCTATCTTATAAATGCAGCAAAAGGACTGATACCCAAATTTTGGAAGGAACAAGAGGTACCAAAAATAAAAGATTAGATAGAAAGAGTGGATTATATGTATAGAATGGAGGAACTTTACCATATGGAAGAAGGTAAAATGGAGAGATTCCGAGAAAGGTGGGAAAAATGGGATGAGTTTAAGAGATCAAATACATATGCTGAAATGAGAGAAATAGAGAAAAAGGTGATTAGAGGACCCGTTAATTAAAAATTAAAAGTAGATAGTAGGATAGGCTGAGGAAGAAGGGAGTCCTAGGGTTACCCAGGAAGGTTGAGGAATGGGGAGCTAAGGGAAAAGAAAGGGGGGTGGGCATGAGGGAGTGGGTGT
The DNA here is from genome assembly GCF_062004578.1 of Staurois parvus. Taxonomy (NCBI): domain Eukaryota; kingdom Metazoa; phylum Chordata; class Amphibia; order Anura; family Ranidae; genus Staurois; species Staurois parvus. Next base: position 15,020,977 of record NW_028317827.1, read on the forward strand.
TGAGGGGGTAGGTTTAAAGAGGGGATTGTAATTTATTTCTATTTTGTATTGAGTAGTAATGATATGATAATTTATTCTTGTTATATGTAATATGTTGAAATTTAAAATTTAATAAAATATATATTAAAAAAACAAAAACTTTTTTTGAGCTCTGGAAAGGGTGAGGAAGGTTTAGAACCACTGTTAGGTTTTTATTGCTATCCATTACGCTATTACAAATATTGGGGTTGATTTGCTAAAATTGGAGAGTACAAAATCTGGTGCAGGTCTGCATAGAAACTAATCAGCTTGCCAAAGCTTAATTGAATAAGCTGAAGTTAGAAGCTGATTTTCTACCATGCACAATTGAACCAGATTTTGCACTCTCCAATTTTAGTTAGTCAATTCCAATGTCTGCTGACAAAATTTCCAATACAGGAAAGGAGATTAAGTCTTCAAAAGCAAAATAAAAGACAGAATTAGTGTTTTTTTTTGTGGATTATGAGATGGCTAAAGTGGCCCTGGATAGGGAAGGAGTTTAATATTTCCCTTCTTTGTCTAAAACAAAAAAATGTCTGGTTAAACACTTTAAAGGACAAGTTCAGGTTAAAAAAAAATAGTCCCCATCCCCTAGTCCCTACTCCTATAACCTGTTGTAAGATACCAAATTCTTGTTCCAAGTGCACACCCTGCCACTCTCTGATGGCCTCCCATTAAGTTTCAATCCTCCATTCAGAAATCTTGATAGCAATTTTTTCACTTGTGCAGACATCAGCAATGCCCAGAGGATTTTTGAATAAAAAATTTAAACACTGTGGGAGGCCAGAGAGAGCTAATTGGTTAATTGGGTAGATGGTTAGGTTAAAATACATTAGAAAGAGTAGGGAGTGAGAGCTGGGGAATTTTTATCCAAACTTGAACTTATCCTTTAAGAACACATAAAAGTTTTTCATTTGAATAATCTGGTATATGTTCATTAAATTATGTCCTCGCTCTGAAAACACATGAATGCCTGCCAAATGCTAAATGAAGGAAACAGATGTTTAATGTAAAAGGCTAAACCTTCATTAAATATGTTTAAATAGGCAGCAACTTTTCCAGTAACTCTTTAGAGGGGAATATTAAATGAATCAAGGAAAGGTGTGTGCTGGGAAATCAAACACAATGCGTTTCTGGGTCAAGCAGGGCCATATCCCGACACGTAGAAGAAAACAAACACTTTATTATGGCACTTACTGGCTTAGGTATTATTAGTATTAAACTGTAATATAAGATGGAGTGGTAATTGGAATCTGTTTGTTTTGATGCTTACTTTGCTGCAAGTTAGATAACATAAAAAAATTATAATTTTTGTCCCAAAGTTTATAGTTTCAGCCGTATTTTTTTTTCTTTTTAGTTTAAAAAGAGAAAATACTTTTGCAGTTTTTATTGCTCTACCATTGGGGATATTTCTATTGTCTATTTCTAAAGGAAACAAAGTAGTTAAAAAAACAGGGTTCTAACCCTTCCTCATTTCAAAGAAAAAGGCATTTGTCCCCAAAGTTTTAGGTCTAACACCCCCCGTAGAGTAAAAGCTAGATCTCTCCAATCAGCAGAGAGCTTAAGGCGCCATTCACCCTAGCTCCAAGAAGCTCTTATGAGCATTTTTTTATGCTCCTAGAAGCTAATAGTGGTATCCTATGTGACTAAAAATCTGTGTATGAAATCCAGTTATATATAATATATTTTATTACTCTTATTCAGTCATGCAGCATAACAGGTAAATAATATGTGTGTGTTTTTTTTCTTAATGTGTTAAAGATGTTTTACTACTATATCAAGCTGCCCTGCGGTGGTGGAAGTGGTGGTGCGCATCTCCAGCAGTCTGACACTCCCCCTGCAGAGCGTTCCAATTAACAACCCTTATGCTCCCAAGGCAGCATTGTTAATTAGAGCACTGTGCAGAGGGAGAGGTGTCAGACTGCTTGGTATAGTAGTAAAACACCTTTTACACCTTAATAAAAAAAACACGCCCATATTTTTGAGTTGTTATAGAGCTGACTGCCTAAAAATAATAAAATGCAAGGATCCCATTGGGCTTCAAACCAATGTAAAAATATTTTTAAAATAAACTTTATAATAAAATAATGTGTTTCTCCCTCTGTATATGAATAGTTATTGGATGCAGCATGCTATTTTTATTTATTTATTTCTTAGTATGATTGCATATGAATTTTGATAAGAACCTTTAATTTATTTATTCACTTCTATAGTATAGGCTGATGAATTTGCATTTACCATTTTAATAGCACTCAGGCTTTTCTCTGTAATGTTTTATATGGGCTTTAAAATCCATATTTTCAGTCCCAGGAGGAATGCACTTTTCCTCTTACTAGGAAGGCTCTGTATATTCTATTGTACATATTGATTAGACTTTGAGCTTCTTTTTTGTTTTCTATGGCTATTAACAGTGATCATGTGTGATGAGCGATCTTCTGCAATATTGATCATTGTAATGAATTTGCGATCGTTTTAATACGTGGAATTGCTGTGCTTGGTGCCTCATTCTGTAAAGTATATACTGTATGTATTTATAACACAGTTGTCTCTATGAATGCTGTTCAATGCATGCATAGCAAATTAAGCATTTATTATTATTTCCTATATCTGCTTTCCAAATATAACATAAATTCTTGATACTTGATGGTGCTGTTGTTTTTCCTGTTTAAGAATTTGTGTTAATTGGCTGCCATTAACCCAGCATCTTCCAAATAAAGCAATTCTATTCAAGTGCAATATGTAAATATGCATAAATACAATATGGAGCACAAAACCACTTCCCACATCCTTAAGTGGAGGCAACCCATATGTTCAGCAAACAGGACTTCTGTTTATCTTCTGATGTGAGATTTACATTTGCATTAGATTTTTCAATTAACATTATGTCTAAATTCTATGATGCATGAAAACATTCCCCAGTTTGTGATATTAAAGTGAACATGTGCTTAATTTTCAGGTGTGTTCACCTGAAATACATGTACCACAGATATGTCAGTGGCCTGGTATGTATAATCATATACATTTTAGAGCTCTGAGGGTAGCCTGTGGAACTGTAATATACAGATAGCAACCTCTGGCATCTCCTGTGACTTAATGTTGGCCCATCACTATGACGGAGAGCCTCACTGACCAATAATGCAGAGCAAGAGTCATGGAAGAATCAATCAATGCAGGTTGTGTGTGATACTGTTGGTTGACTAAGGCCTGTGTCGACAGGATTTGGGCTTGTGTAGACAGGCAAATGCAGCTTGCTTATAGTTTAAGATGCTTCTGAGATTATTTAGTGTTCCGTGGCATATACAATTGACTTGCAGTTGACCTCCTTCTAAGCCGTATCAACCTACTTGAAGCATTTTTTGAATTTCCATGTGCTTTTATAAGAGAAATAAGAGGTGTAAAATGAACAAAAGGCTGTAGCTACAGGCCCTAGAGTAATCATACATAGGTCTCGCGTAAGGGATAGAACAGATAAGCTATGATAGTTAGGAGCTCATTTGTAGGAGTGAACGCTTGAAGAGCCATCACCATCTGTGAGCTTTAGAAGCGTATTTTATTGTAAGCAGTGTTCTTTAATAAAAAAGGAAAAAGCCTTTTTTATGATTCAAGTGCTACTACAGAACATTGACGAGAGTTATGTTTATTTCCAAGCAATACACAGACTTGCCTTTTGTTTTCAGTGAGAGATTTGCCCACATGTGGACAGCCTTGAGGTATTCATTGGGAAAAGACTAAAAAATGTTAATACCGCTTATTCCAAAGTGCATGCACCTTCAGGTTCCTGTTTGCCAGTGTGTCAAGAGACCCACAAAATCCAGAACAATCTACAGTGCACCCACTGACCAGCTTCCATGCTTCCTGGCCCTGGTCGCCCACCTTCCCCTCTTTTGGACCTTATTAATACTTACTGAGGCTGCCAAATATAAGGAAGGACCAATAGTGAGATGCAAAAGGCATAAGGGGTGGACCAAAGCCAGCAAACTGGTCACTGTTTGATGCAGAGCATCTTGGATGTTGGAAGTCAATTGAGACCACTATATTGACATTAGTAGAATTTCATGAATGTCCAGTAACCCCATCACTGCTGGTCCTGATGAAGTAGAGCTATCCACAAAATGCGTTGACAGCAACCTGCTATCTGTGCAATGGGCCACTAAATGTAGTGAAAATATATAACTGGTGTTTGTCGTTGGTCAAAAAAAGAAACAATATATTGATTATCATTTGTGAAATTTTTAAACTTTTGTATAGTTTGACCCATGCATTTGGAAACATTTTTATACCTGTGTTTTCAATTTATATCTCTGGGTGCTATCTTAGAAGGTTCCCGGTTTACACCTTATTGTAGTCAGTGGTTTGTGTGGGATGGTGATATGCTAGGTACTTTGCTTAGTGTCACTCTGTCTCCCTCCTATATCTTTTTTTCAGTTGGTAGTCATTAATTACTCTACAGGACATCAGAGGTGATGTGCAGAGACATGGAGGTGCCTGCTCTTTAGTGTAAAGGAAATTAAACATTTCTTTCTTAGCGCAAAGGATTGCTCCAAGCATCATATCTTTAACACTGTCATGGTCAGGGGTCAGGCATGGGGACCAGTAGCTAGAGCAGTAGGAAAACCAGCTGGTTGAGTAGACAAGCAGGTCACATGGGCAGATGACACAGGCTCAAGCACTAAGCAGTATTCACCAGAGCTCCTGGTGGTGGAAGTGGGTTTTTCTGCATGTCAGTATCAGGTCACAGTCCTCAGGATCGCTCAACCAGAAGTTGAGCAAGTTTGGGTCCAGTAGCATATAGCAAGTAGGGATCAAGCAAAAGAGTAGTCAGTAAACAAGCCAAAAAATTGATAATGAGTGGTATTGGAGATAAGCACAGCTGCAGGAAAAAGAACAAGATATCAGCTGAAGAGAGCACCATAACCTGCCAAACAGGAAGTGCAAAGGTGTGTCTTAAATAGGACGTTAATGGGAGGCGCAAGGGGTTCAATGTTCACCAGAAAAAAGGCAGAATGTGAGATTATCCAAGAAATCAGACAGCATACTTTCCAGCATCTCAAGTGGCTCAGCAAGAGGAGCTACTATCAGATGCAGCAGAGGCCATTAGTTCAGATCCCGGTCCTGTCAAGTGCCATGTTAAGTCTGTCACTTTGGACCATTTATTATCCAGTCATTGATTTATCCTGTCTGTAAATTTGTTTTGTATTTTGTCATTATTCCCATTTATTTGTTACTTTGAATGACAAGATATGAGAGATTTACTTTCCCTCAAATCCATTAAGATCCTCTGCAGTTTTCTGTACACTTTAAAAAGTGATATAAAGCAGAACATACGCAGTTAATACAATATCAGCACCCGCCATACAGAGATTTTCTAACAGGTTTCTCTATGTGCATAACTGCTTGTGACTGTCAGAACTAAGTGCTTGTCATTATCCCCTAGGGGTAACCTACCAGCCTAAGTCTTCTTTAATCATCATCATTGCATTGAGTTGTGAATGGCATCTTGAACAGATGGACACAGGGTAAAGATGCTGAAGATCAATGTATTTTTCTACCACATTGTTGCTCATATTTTATCTATGGAGGCTGAATTGTCCTTTCATCATGGTCTCATTGCTCTTAAAACAGTAACTGTGACCTAATTTAATCACACAGATCTCATTTCCAGCCACTGTGAAGTCAAGTCAAGTAACTCATGATCCAGTTTTCTTAAAATTTCTTGGAATTATTCCAAAATACGGCAAGGTTCATCACACCGAGATTGAAATCCACAGATCTGTTGTGTTCATTCTGTAGCAAGGCACTGTCATACTACATGTATTACTCTTTAAAATGAGGATAATAACAGTCTGTTCTACTCCACTGCACAATGACTCATGCTGCGCCGTTGTTAGTGATGTAGCTGAGAGCTCATTCTTTCAACTCATAGCGGTTATTCATTTTTTAAGTGTGCTGCTGAAAATTAAATTTTCTTGGTTATTAAATAGCGCTAATCCACACCAAGGTTTACTACATGTTCTACTTATGATTCAGAAACATATTTGTGTGAGATATACCATACTCTATAGGTACATTAGTATTTGTAGCAAAAATGAAAGGGTTGTCTAACCTGAACATTTTCTAATCTTTCAAAGGTGATCACTAGTGTCCCATCCCACTGTGACCAATGTATGCAGAATCTAATTCAAGAAGAAAATAGAAGACCCTATTTTAGTTGGACCCAACCATGTGCTAACACAGATTGGCCCCAAACTAGTGTTGCATATACACCAATCAGCCACAACATGACCACCCACCTAATATTAAATAGGTTCCCCTTTTGCCACCAAACCATCTCCTTTTGCTTCCAAAGCAACCCTGTCCTATTGAGGCATGGACACCACTAGATCTCTGATGGTATGCTGTGGTGTCTAGCACCAAGTTGTTACTGGCAGATCCTTTATGTCCTGCAAGTTGAGAGGTGGGGCCTCCATGGATTGGATTTTTTTTACCAGATCATCCCACAGATGCTCGATTGGATTTAGACTGGAGAATTTGGTGGCCAAGTCAACACCTTGAATTTGTTGTGTTCCTCAAACTATTCTTGAACCATTTTTGCAGTGTGGCAGTGCACATTATCCTACTAAAAGAGGCCACTGCCATCGTTAAACACAGTTTCCATGAAGGGGAGTACTTGGTCTACAATAATATTTAGGTATGTAGTACATGTCAGTTAACAGCCACAAGAATGTCAGGACCAAGTTTTATCAGCAGAACATTGCTCAATACTTCACACTGCCTCCACCGGCTTGTCTTCCTCCCATGCTGTATCCTGGTGCCATCTCTAACCCAGGTAAGTGATGCACATGAAGCCAGACATCCACATAATATAAAAGAAAATGTGATTCATCAGACCAGGCTACCTTCTTCTATTATTTGTGATGTTCACATGCCCATTGTAAGTGCCTTTGGCTGTGGATATGGGTCAGTATGAGCACCTGGCCACTGTAACGAGATAATCAATGTTATCACTTTACTTATCAGGGGTCAAAGTTATGGTTGATTGGTGTAGTTCTTGCAAAACTGATGTCCAATCACTTAAAATACTCCATCTCTTTTAAGGTTCAGTTGTATATTTTGTATTCAGCCCAAGACTAGATCTCACCTGGTGGTACTGCATTTGAAATTTGTAATGGTAGCTGTAGTAAACCATGGAAGCTACAGAAAGATAAACCTTCACTTATAACTAACCTATTTGTTTAAAGCCTAATTTCAGTTATTATTTTTAGTCCTGAATAGAATATGAGCTAACAAATAGAATCAGGTGTCTACTGCAACCTGTGAGACACAAAACAACCCAAAATAATCAAAGGTTGCTCAACTGATTACATTAGAACTAAATTTACCTAACCTAGCACCTAGATAGGTGCTGCATACAGTACACGAGGAGGGCAATATAAAGGTTTGATGTTCTTGAATATGAAAAGGTTAATATAAATCTTTGTTATCTTAAAATGAGTGGGGCTGCAGTCAGCAAATACATGAATTTAAATGTAATAAGTATTTGAATCAATAAAGATATTCATCAATGGGCACAATTAAGTAATAGGATATATATTAGTTACAATATTGATTGAATAAATTGGGAGTCTATCCCTATAAATTGCAGGGTTTCCAGAAATTCAGGTGAATACTAAATTTGTATTTGTTTATTCACTGACTGGCTGGTCTGCCAGCTTGGATATTTGCCAGCCAAATTGCTCTCCTTTGAAAGGCTGTTTTTTTATTGTGTAAAATGCATGGCATACAATGCAAATGGGAGAGAAATGCTCCCTTCTACCTTTATCTCAGCAGTCATTTACCAGAAAAAGAGGTTTATTGATCAAGTATTCCTTCACAGTGGCAATTTGTTGCAAATCTTCTTTGATTTTATGCACTATCAAATATTTGTAATCTCTGAACTACTTTTGCAAATCTCAAACCTCTAGCAGCCATATTAAAAAATAAGTGTGAAGATTGAAAATTGGAACAGCAGAACAGCAGAGACCAGTAGCAACAGGAAAGGGAGTGGGGAAATACATTTTCTGGAAGATACAGGCTATATCAGCTCTCTTTTGAGACCCAGTACTGCTGAACAAGTGAGGGTGGCTGCAGAGGACTGAACATGTCTGCTTATAATTTTACCATTCCCCACCTAACCTCTAAAATATAGCTGCAGGAGGTATTCAGGAGGCTGCACGGCTACCTCCTGAAGGTCTGACAACTGCTTAGTCGCACTTTGAAAACGTTTCAGAACATTGTCTAGTGTGAATCAAAACTATGAGACCTGTCAAGGTATTGCAACACATCCATTATACAGTTACAAGTACTTGTTTCTTTGCCCAGCCTGAGACCCTGATCTACTGTCTATTAGTCCTATTATGTTGATACAGTTTATTACAACAGTTGCATTAAAATATGTATTCCATCCAGGCAGGTGAGTGTGTTCAGTTACTTCAGCTGCATTATCAGCCTGTGCTTTTATCCTAAGCTCTTTATCCTAAGCACTGGGAGCCTGTGAGAGCTGAATTTGGGGACTGTGTGTGTTGGCAAAACAGGGTAAGTTGTGAAACAACCATATAATTGTGGTCACATGAAAAAGGGTTGATGTGTTTTCCTGACTCTGCCATGTAGTTGCATTAGTCTGAGGGCATGGACTGATTTACTTCCCAGAATGAGCCTGGTGACTAGGGGAGGAATGCCGGTTCATCATGCAGGTGGAATGTGTCTTCTGGGGGGGTTGAAGCTTTGGAAGCCCAATTCAGGCTGCATTCACACTTGAGTGTTTTGTAGCTTTCAGCTCCAAAAACGCTCAAACTTAAAAAAAATCAATTGTTCTGTATTGTGCCTTTTCATGGGATCAGGTGTGAATGGGCACCATAGAGAACAATTGTTTTTTTAAGTTTGAGCTTTTTTGGAGCTTCGAGCTAAAAAATACTCAAGTGTGAATGCAGCCTTAGAGAGGCGCCGAGTGCTACATGTGAGCTTGGATACACTGATGTGTTTGGCCCTAGAGGCTCCTAGTGTTGTTAAGTGGCTCAGCTCTGAAGCCACTTAACTTGCTGAAAATATGGTTAACGAGGAAATAAGGGTTTCTTCAGTGATGTCAGAAGGCTTGGACAGGAAGGGCAAGCATAGGCATGCTGCTGCAACTGTTGGTTAGAAATTGGACAGCCGAACCCTACAAGCAGGTATACCCATCACCTGCTCCCTCTAGATCAGAGTTTCTCACCCAGGGTTCCTTGGAAACCTAGGGTTCCTCCAAATATTGCTAGGGGTTCTTCGAGCAATAAACAATTTCTGCTTCTCAGATAAATTCCCACTGACACCATTGATCTTTTTAGCTATCTATAATGGGGTAATTCTTCCCTATGACCACAAGTGTAAGGAGCATTCTTCCCACTGACCAACACACTAATGTATCATGAGGTATAGATATAGTAATTTTTAGTAGGGGTTCCCTGACAAAGGGAAGTTATTTCAAGGGTTCCTCAGTGTTGAAAAGGTTGAGAAAGGCTGTTCTATTGTAATCTTGTACAGGCAGGACCTTTTATCCTCTTGCACTCAATAGGGCTGTATGTGCAAACATAGGTAACATTTTATATATTGTATAACCTATACAACCTGTACTACCTATACCACCTTTCCATTTTATTTTTATAACTGTGTACAGCACCACAGGAGATGATGTATAAATAAAAATTCTTCCCTCAGAATGAGCTTATATATGTGTATAGTTTATAGAATTATGTACCCCCCCTGCCAAACCTGTTCCGTATTTTTGTAATGCAACATCTTTGGGCATTCATCTTGTCACTTAACACCTTAGCGAATCCTAAGGTTCTATTAATTTTTAAAATAAGAAAAAAAGAGACATCTATAGGCTACTGGGAGCCATTAAAGAATAATAAAATGTGCAATTTTGCTGTATGTATATTGTGATGTACAATCCTTGGAAAAATGTTTTTAATATATATATACAGTATATTTTTTATGCATGATTTGTTTTTTTCCTTTTTTTTTTTGGGTATCATGTAGAGTTAATTAGTACATACCCCATTGCATACACCTGCCCACTAGTTAATGGAAGGAGCCCATAGACAACAATTGGGGACTGGCTTAAAAGATAAATAATGGGTGACTATGTAACATTACAAATTGTCTCAGGAAGAGGGGACCACCCCCCTCCAAAAGTGTCAGCCATTCTTTGAGCATCTTCCTCTATATGGGACATGTGTAGTACTCCAAACCATGGGTCAGTGTTGGTCATGATATGCTTTTGAAACTTTGCGAGTACACATCTGCTACATTTTACTAATAAAACACTTTTATTGAGGTAATGCGCAAGGCTTGTGCACCCCTTTCTTGTTTCTTATTTTGTAGTGCTTTTTTGGGTTTCCCCTGCCCCTAGGAGGCTGCACAGCATTTCCTGATTGGGTTATATGAAAAGGCGTTTGAAGACATATCCATCCATATATGCCTGATCTGGTCTTTTGCGCGCAGGCGGGTTTCTTTTTTCTATAAACCAATAAACTTTTGCGAGCATTTCATAATACAATTGTGTCAAAAATATAAAGTGACAGCGACTCCAAACCTATGTGTGCCTATTTGGAAGCAGCTCACACACTACACATACTCATATTAATGTGCCATTAACCTAATTTGAAATACCATGCCGTACTTCCATCCATAGCATTTCCATCATAAACATCCTGTGATTAAAAATGCATAAAACTATATAAACCAAATATACATAAACAATGTGCTTTCAAACGAATATCCCAGCAATTCACACAGTCCTATAACAAATCTTGTAATGTATCAGCGAATATTCCATCCATGCATTCAAATCTTCTTCCAAAATTTGTGCACCTTTACCAATACATCCGATGTGCTCTCACCTGGAGCTTTTGACCTCAGCATGTTACTGAATCCTCTCTGCCTGGCCTGACTACAGTGTTATCAGCATGTTACTGAATCCTTTCTACCTGGTACCGTGAGTGCCATGACGTCATCAAGCCCCCAAGAAGCCACATGATCGTGTGGCGTAACACGTAGGGGAGGGGCTTGATGATGTCAGGGCGCTCGTGGTACCAGGTATAGAGGATTCAGTAACACACTGATAATACTGTATTTGGATTTCTAACAGTCTGAACAGGTTGAGTATATCTGGTGTGATTGAACACCGTAAGCATGTGAGTGACTCATTTGTATTTTTTTAAGTAAAGGTGTTTTTAGCGATAAAGCACTAGGTTTTGCTTATTTTGATAGTTATACTTAGCAGTGGAGTGTGAAGGAGGAGATGGTTCATTATTGACCCAGAAGGAGAAAGATACTTCAGGATACACCTCTACTGTCCATTTAAAGGGACACTAGCATTATTTGACCAAACATTGTATATGTGAGGTCAAGAGCTCCAGGTGAGAGCACATCGGGTGTATTGGTAAAGGTGCACAAAGTTTGGAAGAAGATTTGAATGCATGGATGGAATATTTGCTGATGCATTACAAGATTTGTTATAGGACTGTGTGAATTGCTGAGACATTCTCTTGAAAGCACATTATTTATGTATATTTAGTTTATAAAGTTTTATATGTTTTTAATCACAGGGTGTTTATGATGGAAATGCTATAGATGGAAGCGCGGCATGGTATTTCAAATTAGGGTTTCTTCTTTCTATGAATTTTTAGCAGAGGAGACATTACGCCATAAATGATTTATGTATAGTTGATGGTAATACATTTCCAGTGGGAACATCTGTTTAGACTAGTGGTCTGCAAACTGCGGCCCAGGGGCTGGATGCCGCCCTTTGCTTGCTTTTAACTGGCCCTTGGGGCATTATTCCCCCACCATCAGAAATGGTGGGTCATCGTTACCACCACTGACACCAACAATGGGGCACTATTCCTTCCACTGACACCAATAATGGGGCATTATTCCTCCCACTGACACCAATCATGGGGTACTATTCTTTACACTGACAACAATAATGGGGCATTGTTCCTCCTACTGACACTAATGATAGTGCACTATTCCTCCTACCGACACTAATGATAGGGCACTATTCCTCCCACTGACACTAATGATGGGGCACTATTCCTCCCACTGACACCATTAATGGGGCACTATTCCTCCCAATGACACCAATGGTGGGGTACTATTCCTTCCTCTGACATCAATAATGGGGCATTATTCCTCCCACTGAAACCAGTGATAGGGCACTTCTCCTCCTACTGACACCAATGATGGGGCACTATTCCTCCCACTGATACCAATGATGGGGCACTATTCCTCCCGCTGACGCCAACAATAGGACACTATTCCTCCCACTGACACCAACAATGGGAAACTATTCCTCCCACTGATACCAATTATGGGGCACTATTCCTCCTGCTGACGCCAATAATAGGACACTATTCCTCCCACTGACACTAACAATGGGAAACTATTCCTTCCATTGATACCAGTGATGGGGCAATCTATCTCCCGTTAATACCAATGATGAGGCATTGTTTACTCCCACTGATGCCAGGACATTGTCTTCTTCTACTGGCCACAGTCCGGTCGCCCTAAAGATGAAGGACAGTAAACTGGCCCTTCATTTATAAAGTTTGGAGACCCCTGGTCTAGACTATAACAGGTTAATGGTGAAGATGATGGCCACCATACTCATAATGCATAAAATCAAATACTATTCGTCATTGTTGAGAACATTAGTGTAGCCAGTCTAGGGTCACACTGTTACATTAATCTTCTACCCTTCCATCAATAAGCAGATACCTTTACTCTGGGAACATACATAAATACAATTTATTTTACAGTTCAGATTCAACTGTATCTATCTAGAGTGAAATGAGTGAATAAATTTGTTTTACATTTACACGCTGAGCAGCACAGAAGTATTTGAAAACAGAATGAGTTATGATTATGAATAGAACATTTGGTGTCTCATTGCTGCAGTTTGGTAGAGCTGGGGAAAATTGGATGAATTCAAAAACGCTCTTCATGCACCTACCAGCTCTAGATGTGTCAAGAGCCTTTGAAAGTGGCAAAACAAGCAGAATGGAGCACACATGGGAATATCTTATTTAAAATAAAAAAACACTTTCATTTAATTCCTTTTTGTAACTGCTAATACACAAATGAATGTTGTGCTTGGGTGGTTGAAATATCAGTGTGTGAGTTTCATTTAGCTTTATATCCATGGAGAGCGTAATGTTCATTTTGGCTCTTTTCCATAATCATAGTTGAATGGATGTTTAAGCAAAAGTATATTTAAATTAAAAACCAGCTACTCTTTCCACACTGTTCCTATAACATCCACAGCAGCTGGTCATGTGATCAGGGTATGTGATTTGGGTATTGTATTACTTGGTGTTCGCTGTAGGGGAGAATCAGAAATCAGAGAGACAGATACCCATACCTAGGAAATAGGTATAGGTAGGGAAATCTGAACTCCTAAGAATAGGGCGGAGTGGTGGATGGTGTTCTAAGCAGCATGCATAGTGCACCATAGCAAATGGTGGGTGTGGCAAAATTGTGTTAACAATGGGAGGGGCTTAAAACTTGGTTTTGTGTAATGGCAGGAGTCAGAAATACAGCCCAATTTACAGCACACCCCTTTGATTCATTTGCCACAACCTTCTTATACATAGTACAAAAGGACTGCCTATGCACATACATAGGCACTGCATACACATACATGCAACATGCATACACAATACATACATGCCCCATACCTATGCACTGCATACACATATATGTAACATGCATACACAATACATACATGCAATATATGTGCAGCACAGTGGCTAAATGGTTAGCACTTCCACCTGGCTGTACTAGGGTTGTCGGTTTGAATCCCAACCACGGCACCACCTGCCTGGAGTTTGCATGTTTTCCCTGTGCCTGCATGGGTTTCCTCCGGGTACTCTAGTTTCCTCCCACACTCCAAAGACGTGCTGGTAGGTTAATTGGATCCTGTCTAAATTTGCCCTAGTATGTGTATGAATGTAAGTTAGGGACCTTAGATTGTACACCCCTTGAGGGTTAGGGACTGATGTGAATGTACAATATATATGTAAAGCGCTGTGTAAATTGATAGCGCTATATAAGTACCTGAAATAAATAGATAACATACAGATGCACTGCATACACATGCATGAAATATAAATACACACTCCATACACATGCATGCAACACCCATACAAACTGTATACACATACATACAGTATATCTGCATAAAAAAATAGATGGAATTTAATTTATATATTAGCCACTAGAGGGAGCAAGAACTCAACTCGCAGTCACTTTGCCTCACTTCCTAACAACTGTTGAGAATAAATACTGTATCTGCCTCATAGGGAGTGTATTCTTTTCATTCAGCCTAGGTTCACAGTACAGCAGTGTGGTAAATCCCATGTGATTCGCACAGGAACCGCACCGCATTCCTGTACATATTACATGCGATTTGTATGTGGTGCGATTAGAGCCATACATTTTGTATAGCTCTATTCGCACCACACCCACATCAAAAACATGCAGGACCCTTTTTTGGTCTTCACTAAAATCGGATCGCATAGGTATTCACACCTATGTGATCTGATTCTGCACATCGCACTGTGTTTTGCGGATCGATGTCGGGATGTCGGGGTGTTGTTAACTTAACATACACACCCGCATCTGTTCGTATGAACGGGGTGCGATTGTGATGCAGTGCGGAATTTGCACTGAAAACGCTACGAATTCCGCGCCGCATCAGTGTGAACCAGGGCTCAGTCAGCGAACTCATAGACTTACACTGCGACAATGAGCAGTAAAACTAAATTGATTTGCAGCACTGGAAAGCAGAAAGCAATACAAACATATATAATTACCAAATTTAGCTGCCTACATGTGCTTCTATCATTATAATTACACATTCAGAAATATTTTTTTATCCACTTGATCTCTATTTCTCCCTTAATCTTCCTTGAGTCCCAGAGCATTGTTTTCATTTCAGAGATTACTTGGTTCTACAACTTATACCTTTTAGCGTTTGTAGTCTACCCTAACATATTAGATATCTTTTTTGTGGGACAGATAGGGTTTTATTTGGTAGGAAAATTAGAAACATATATTTTTATTGCCTAGATTTTTTGGGAAAAAAATGCTGAAAATTTAGAAATAAGTTAATGTTCCTGTAATTTCTTTCTCAGCTGAACATTTACAGATTTTGTATCTCCCTATATATGTATCCCAAAATATAACCATCAAAATCTGCTGATTAAAATTTTATCACATTAGTCTATGTAACATATTGTAGCGCTACCCCTGTAGGGACCACTGGTAATAGTTGGTTCTTCCCAAATAGTACAGAGGCTGCCGGTTCCCACAAGCACCAGCCCATGCACACCAGCTTCAGTAGCTCAGTCTAAGGGAAGGTCTTTTTGATATTTAATGCTTGAAGAACTTTAAACAGGAGAGGGGTTAGGGCATGGGATACTCCAAAATGCTGTACAGTAACAGGAGGACATTCTTCCCCAAACTCCCATACACTGATTCTGATGAGGACACGGGAATGGACAGTACTCGGAGACCCTTTTCAGTCAATGTATATACATAAAACATTTTTCACATTGATTTATATATATATCCATTCACTAGCTTGCCTTTCTATAATTAAAATAGGTGCTATGGTTAGAGATGAGCGAATCGAACCAGGCGAAGTGGAATTCGTTTCGAATTTCAGGAAAAATTCGATTCGCGGCGAATCCGAATATTAGCATACTTCGGGTGCGCGAATCGGATTTTTCCCGATCAGCCGGCAAAAGTGTCCCTGCAGAGAGCTCCGCTATTTCTGACAGTTCTCTGACAGTTCCTTCACATGTACAGCGGTTGAAACATTGTATCTATTTGTTTCCATTTAGGATACAGATGTTTTTATTCGGAAATAGATACAATGTTTCAACCGCTGTAAATGTGAAGGAACTGTCAGAGAACTGTCAGAAATAGCGGAGCTCTCTGCAGATACACTTTTTGCTGTACTGGAATACTTCTTCTTTTCATTCTTCTTTTCATTCTTCTCATTCTTCTTTTCATTCTTCTTTTCATTCTTCTTCTCATTCTTCTTTTCATTCTTCTTCTTCTTTTCATTCTTCTCATTCTTCTTTTCTTCTTCATGAAAAGAAGAATGAGAAGAAGAATGAAAAGAAGAATGAAAAGAAGAATGAGAAGAATGAAAAGAAGAATGAAAAGAAGAAGAAGAATGAAAAGAAGAATGAGAAGAAGAATGAAAAGAAGAATGAGAAGAAGAATGAGAAGAATGAAAAGAAGAAGAAGAAGAATGAAAAGAAGAAGAAGAAGAATGAAGAGAAGAATGAAAAGAAGAAGAAGAAGAATGAAAAGAAGAAGAAGAAGAATGAAAAGAAGAATGAAAAGAAGAAGAAGAATGAAAAGAAGAATGAGAAGAAGAATGAAAAGAAGAATGAAAAGAAGAATGAGAAGAAGAATGAGAAGAATGAAAAGAAGAATAAGAATGAAAAGAAGAATGAGAAGAATAATGAAAAGAAGAATGAGAAGAAGAATGAGAAGAATGAAAAGAAGAATGAAAAGAAGAAGAAGAATGAAAAGAAGAAGAAGAAGAATCTTTTCATTCTTCTCATTCTTCTTTTCATTCTTCTTTTCATTCTTCTTCTTCTTCTTTTCATTCTTCTTCTTCTTCTTTTCATTCTTCTTTTCATTTTTCTTCTTCTTTTCATTCTTCTTTTCATTCTTCTTCTTCTTCTTTTCATTCTTCTCATTCTTCTTTTCATTCTTCTCATTCTTCTTTTCATTCTTCTTCTTCTTTTCATTCTTCTTTTCATTCTTCTTCTTCTTCTTCTTTTCCTTCTTCTTCTTCTTTTCATTCTTCTTTTCATTCTTCTTCTTCTTTTCATTCTTCTTTTCATTCTTCTCATTCTTCTTTTCATTCTTCTCATTCTTCTTTTCATTCTTCTTTTCATTCTTCTTCTCATTCTTCTTTTCATTCTTCTTCTTCTCATTCTTCTTTTCTTCTTCATGAAAAGAAGAATGAGAAGAAGAATGAAAAGAAGAATGAAAAGAAGAAGAAGAATGAGAAGAATGAAAAGAAGAATGAAAAGAAGAAGAAGAATGAAAAGAAGAATGAGAAGCAGAATGAAAAGAAGAATGAGAAGAAGAATGAGAAGAATGAAAAGAAGAATGAAAAGAAGAAGAAGAAGAATGAAAAGAAGAAGAAGAATGAAAAGAAGAATGAAAAGAAGAAGAAGAAGAATCTTTTCATTCTTCTTTTCATTCTTCTTCTTCTTCTTCTTCTTTTCATTCTTCTTCTTCTTTTCATTCTTCTTCTTCTTCTTTTCATTCTTCTTCTTCTTTTCATTCTTCTTTTCATTCTTCTTCTTTTCATTCTTCTTTTCATTCTTCTTCTTCTTCTTGTCATTCTTCTTCTTCTTCTTTTCATTCTTCTTTTCATTCTTCTCATTCTTCTTTTCATTCTTCTTTTCATTCTTCTCATTCTTCTTTTCTTCTTCATGAAAAGAAGAATGAGAAGAAGAATGAAAAGAAGAAGAAGAATGAAAAGAAGAATGAGAAGAAGAATGAAAAGAAGAATGAAAAGAAGAAGAAGAAGAATGAAAAGAAGAAGAAGAATGAAAAGAAGAATGAAAAGAAGAAGAATCTTTTCATTCTTCTCATTCTTCTTTTCATTCTTCTTTTCATTCTTCTTCTTTTCATTCTTCTTCTTCTTTTCATTCTTCTTTTCATTCTTCTTCTTCTTTTCATTCTTCTTTTCATTCTTCTTCTTCTTCTTTTCATTCTTCTTCTTCTTCTTTTCATTCTTCTTTTCATTCTTCTTCTTTTCATTCTTCTTCTTCTTCTTTTCATTATTCTTTTCATTCTTCTCATTCTTCTTTTCATTCTTCTTTTCATTCTTCTTCTCATTCTTCTTTTCATTCTTCTTCTTCTTCTTTTCATTCTTCTTTTCATTCTTCTCATTCTTCTTTTCTTCTTCATGAAAAGAAGAATGAGAAGAAGAATGAAAAGAAGAATGAAAAGAAGAAGAAGAATGAAAAGAAGAATGAGAAGAAGAATGAAAAGAAGAATGAAAAGAAGAATGAGAAGAATGAAAAGAAGAATGAAAAGAAGAAGAATAATGAAAAGAAGAATGAGAAGAAGAATGAGAAGAAGAATGAGAAGAATGAAAAGAAGAATGAAAAGAAGAAGAAGAAGAAGAATGAAAAGAAGAAGAAGAATGAAAAGAAGAAGAAGAAGAATATTTTCATTCTTCTCATTCTTCTTTTCATTCTTCTTTTCATTCTTCTTCTTCTTCTTTTCATTCTTCTTCTTTTCATTCTTCTTTTCATTCTTCTTCTTCTTCTTTTCATTCTTCTTCTTCTTTTCATTCTTCTTTTCATTCTTCTTCTTCCTCTTTTCATTCTTCTCATTCTTCTTTTCATTCTTCTTCTTCTTCTTTTCATTCTTCTTCTTTTCATTCTTCTTTTCATTCTTCTTCTTTTTCTTTTCATCCTTCTTCTTCTTCTTTTCATTCTTCTTTTCATTCTTCTTCTTCTTCTTTTCATTCTTCTTTTCATTCTTCTTCTTCTTTTCATTCTTCTTCTTCTTCTTTTCATTCTTCTTTTCCTTCTTCTTTTCATTCTTCTCATTCTTCTTTTCATTCTTCTTTTCATTCTTCTTCTTCTTCTTTTCATTCTTCTTCTTCTTCTTTTCATTCTTCTTTTCATTCTTCTCATTCTTCTTTTCTTCTTCATGAAAAGAAGAATGAGAAGAAGAATGAAAAGAAGAATGAAAAGAAGAATGAGAAGAATGAAAAGAAGAATGAAAAGAAGAAGAATGAAAAGAAGAATGAGAAGAAGAATGAAAAGAAGAATGAAAAGAAGAATGAAAAGAAGAATGAAAAGAAGAAGAAGAAGAATGAAAAGAAGAATGAAAAGAAGAATGAAAAGAAGAATGAGAAGAAGAATGAAAAGAAGAATGAAAAGAAGAATGAGAAGAATGAAAAGAAGAAGAAGAATGAAAAGAAGAATGAAAAGAAGAATGAGAAGAATGAAAAGAAGAATGAGAAGAATAAAAAGAAGAATGAAAAGAAGAAGAAGAATGAAAAGAAGAATGAAAAGAAGAAGAATAATCTTTTCATTCTTCTCATTCTTCTTTTCATTCTTCTTTTCATTCTTCTTCTTCTTTTCATTCCTCTTCTTCTTTTCATTCTTCTTTTCATTCTTCTTCTTCTTCTTTTCATTCTTCTTCTTCTTTTCATTCTTCTTCTTCTTCTTTTCATTCTTCTCATTCTTCTTTTCATTCTTCTTCTTCTTCTTTTCATTCTTCTCATTCTTCTTTTCATTCTTCTTCTTCTTCTTTTCATTCTTCTTTTCATTCTTCTTCTTTTTCTTTTCATTCTTCTTCTTTTTCTTCTTTTCATTCTACTTCTTCTTCTTTTCATTCTTCTTCTTCTTTTCATTCTTCTTCTTCTTCTTTTCATTCTTCTTTTCCTTCTTCTTTTCATTCTTCTCATTCTTCTTTTCATTCTTCTTCTCATTCTTCTTTTCATTCTTCTCATTCTTCTTTTCTTCTTCATGAAAAGAAGAATGAGAAGAAGAATGAAAAGAAGAATGAGAAGAATGAAAAGAAGAATGAAAAGAAGAAGAAGAATGAAAAGAAGAATGAGAAGAAGAATGAAAAGAAGAATGAGAAGAAGAATGAGAAGAATGAAAAGAAGAATGAGAAGAATGAAAAGAAGAATGAAAAGAAGAAGAAGAAGAATGAAAAGAAGAAGAAGAATGAAAAGAAGAAAAAGAAGAATGAAAAGAAGAAGAATGAAAAGAAGAAGAATGAAAAGAAGAATGAAAAGAAGAATGAAAAGAAGAAGAATGAAAAGAAGAATGAGAAGAAGAATCAAAAGAAGAATGAAAAGAAGAATGAGAAGAATGAAAAGAAGAATGAAAAGAAGAAGAAGAATGAAAAGAAGAATGAGAAGAAGAATGAAAAGAAGAATGAGAAGAAGAATGAAAAGAAGAATGAAAAGAAGAATGAGAAGAATGAAAAGAAGAAGAAGAAGAATGAAAAGAAGAAGAAGAATGAAAAGAAGAATGAAAAGAAGAAGAAGAAGAAGTAGGATGAAAATAAGAAGAATTCCAAGCCGGCAAAAAGTGTATCTGCAGAGCTCCGCTAAGTGTATCTGCAGAGCTCCGCTATTTCTGACAGTTCTCTGAGATTCACTCCATACAGCGGTTGAAACATTGTATCTATTTGTTTCCATAAATGGAAACAAATAGATACAATGTTTCAACCGCTGTATGGAGTGAATGTCAGAGAACTGTCAGAAATAGCGGAGCTCTGCAGATACACTTAGCGGAGCTCTGCAGATACACTTTTTGCCGGCTTGGAATTCTTCTTATTTTCATCCTACTTCTTCTTCTTCTTCTTCATCCTCATCCTCTTCTTCTTCTGATGAGGATGAGGATGAAGAAGAAGAAGAAGAAGAAGTAGGATGAAAATAAGAAGAATTCCAAGCCGGCAAAAAGTGTATCTGCAGAGCTCCGCTAAGTGTATCCGCTATTTCTGACAGTTCTCTGACATTTACTCCATACAGCGGTTGAAACATTGTATCTATTTGTTTCCATAAATGGAAACAAATAGATAGAATGTTTCAACCGCTGTATGGAATGAATGTCAGAGAACTGTCAGAAATAGGCTATTTCTGACAGTTCTCTGACATTCACTCCATACAGCGGTTGAAACATTGTATCTATTTGTTTCCATAAATGGAAACAAATAGATACAATGTTTCAACCGCTGTATGGAGTGAATGTCAGAGAACTGTCAGAAATAGCGGAGCTCTGCAGATACACTTAGCGGAGCTTTGCAGATACACTTTTTGCCGGCTTGGAATTCTTCTTATTTTCATCCTACTTCTTCTTCTTCTTCATCCTCATCCCCATCCTCTTCTTCTTCTTCTGAGGATGAGGATGAGGATGAAGAAGAAGAAGAAGTAGGATGAAAATAAGAAGAATTCCAAGCCGGCAAAAAGTGTATCTGCAGAGCTCCGCTAAGTGTATCTGCAGAGAACTGTCAGAAATAGCGGAGCTCTGCAGATACACTTAGCGGAGCTCTGCAGATACACTTTTTGCCGGCTTGGAATTCTTCTTATTTTCATCCTACTTCTTCTTCTTCATCCTCATCCTCAGAAGAAGAAGAGGATGAGGATGAAGAAGAAGTAGGATGAAAATAAGAAGAATTCCAAGCCGGCAAAAAGTGTATCTGCAGAGCTCCGCTAAGTGTATCTGCAGAGAACTGTCAGAAATAGCGGAGCTCTGCAGATACACTTAGCGGAGCTCTGCAGATACACTTAGCGGAGCTCTGCAGATACACTTTTTGCCGGCTTGGAATTCTTCTTATTTTCATCCTACTTCTTCTTCTTCTTCTTCATCCTCATCCTCATCCTCAGAAGAAGAGGATGAGGATGAGGATGAAGAAGAAGAAGAGGAAGTAGGATGAAAATAAGAAGAATTCCAAGCCTGCAAAAAGTGTATCTGCAGAGCTCCGCTAAGTGTATCTGCAGAGCTCCGCTAAGAAATAGCGGAGCTCTGCAGATACACTTTTTGCCGGCTTGGAATTCTCCTTCTTCTCATCCTTCTTCTTCTTCTCATCCTTCTTCTTCTTCTCATCCTTCTTCTTCTTCTTCTCATCCTTCTTCTTCTTCTCATCCTTCTTCTTCTTCTCATCCTTCTTCTTCTTCTCATCCTTCTTCTTCTTCTCATCCTTCTCCTTCTTCTCATCCTTCTTCTTCTTCTCATCCTTCTTCTTCTTCTCATCCTTCTCCTTCTTCTCATCCTTCTTCTTCTTCTCATCCTTCTTCTTCTTCTCATCCTTCTTCTTCTTCTCATCCTTCTCCTTCTTCTCATCCTTCTTCTTCTTCTCATCCTTCTTCTTCTCATCCTTCTCCTTCTTCTCATCCTTCTTCTCATCCTTCTCCTTCTTCTCATCCTTCTTCTCATCCTTCTCCTTCTTCTCATCCTTCTCCTTCTTCTCATCCTTCTCCTTCTCCTTCTTCTCATCCTTCTCCTTCTTCTCATCCTTCTCCTTCTCCTTCTTCTCATCCTTCTCCTTCTCCTTCTCCTTCTTCTCATCCTTCTCCTTCTCCTTCTTCTCATCCTTCTCCTTCTTCTCATCCTTCTCCTTCTCCTTCTTCTCATCCTTCTCCTTCTCCTTCTTCTCATCCTTCTCCTTCTTCTCATCCTTCTCCTTCTCCTTCTCCTTCTCCTTTTCCTTCTCCTTCTCCTTCTTCTCATCCTTCTCCTTCTTCTCATCCTTCTCCTTCTTCTCATCCTTCTCCTTCTCCTTCTTCTCATCCTTCTCCTTCTCCTTCTCCTTCCTCATCTCCAAGGGCCTTTAAATTAAAGGTACAGTGTTCTGCACTAATATAAAGGCTCTCTGAAGCCTAGAAACCCTTTTTATAAGTTAAATTCGTAGCGAATAAATTCACATCGAATCGAATTTCTTCCTCAAATTCGGCGAATCAGCCGAATCGAATTTTTGAATAATTCGCTCATCTCTAGCTATGGTGGGTGTTTATTTATTTTACCATTTGCCCAGTTTTTGTTTTTTATACATGATCATTCTTATTGATTGTAATTTCTCACTGTATGTTTCTTACTAAGTGATTAACATAAATTAGTTAACATTTTCACATTAAGGGAAGGTGCTCAGCCAAGTGCTTATTCATTATTTTTTACAACCTTTCCTCTATTTCTTTTTATGCCCTCTAAGCTTGATTTTTTGGTTATATAAATCTATATTCACTGTATTGTCACGTTGAGAGGTGCTCAGCCAGGTGTTTACTGATTGAGTTATATATATTTTATTCTTCTCTTTGTTTTGCAACTGTTGTTGATGGTTGGAATTTTGGTAATTGGCTTTTCACTATATATTGAGTAGCGCAGCATAATTTTCAGTTAATTCAGGGTCAGTACTCACAAGTCCCTAAGACAAATGCACACATTTCAGCTTCCTCTGTACACTTCCCAGTGAGGGAGACAATCTTTCGCCAGACCAGATGCTGTAAGGGTAAGACTTACAGCCAGCTGCTCAAAAGATTGCTTCAGATTCTCCACAGGCTGCCTCAAGGGGCAACAGTCTCAGAGGCTTTGGAGCCCTCCCTGATGAGGAAAGAACACTCTCCAGGGCTCCAAACTAGTAATCACCTCCCCAGCCAACTTCTGGACACTCTCTACATGGATTGGCTTGGGCATGATACAACGTTGTAAATATTCAGGCTGGTCATTTGGCTCTCCCAGCCTGTGAAACTCTAAACGGACCAGAACAAACAATCAGCGCTCCCTTGAGTACAAAAGTTTTCATGGCATCGTACACTAGGAGGATGCTACAATAGTGAAATGGCAAGGCTCACAGTGAATGTATGGCTTTAGGAGAGCTGTATTACTTTCTATTCTACATCGCAATGCTCGCAGGGGAAAAAATTGGTTTGTGTAAATTGCCTGCATGACTTTAAGATAAGATCAAGTTGGGTTGGAGAAGACTCAAACTAGAAGGGTGGCAACTTTTTCAATGGTTAGTGATAAAAATCCAAATGACCGTGATTATGTATGTGAACATTTGACACTTGCGCAGTATATGAAAATGTTATCCAGACCATCCAACATCATTGTTGAGACCTGGGGATTAATATAGGGAAGTAATATTTTTAATATTTGTATTTATTTTAAGAAAATATATATATTTATGTATAACCTACAGTTACGTGCTTTTTTTAAAAAAAAAAATCCTCTTTTTTATTCTTGGGTCTGGTCAATGGAGACCTGAATAAGTCTCCTGCAGGTCTGCAGCAACAGATCACTTTTATTAGTGATCTACCGCTGGATGCAATCATCCAGTAATAGATCACTATAGTAATGGTTTATTGCTACAGGAGATGATGGAGAGAGCTGCAACAGCTCTGCCCAAACAAAAAGTACTGTAAAGTCCCTTCTGATGTAAACACAATTTGGATACTTTAAGTTTACAGCCATTTGCTACAACGCTCCAATGGAGTGCTGTGTAGAATATTTGGAGCCGAGAAGCTGATCGAATCAGCTTCTAAGCTAAGTGCTGGATGCTGGTGAATCACTGGATCCATTCCACATGCCAGTTGAGACAGAGACGTTGCTGATTCTTGGTACCATTTCAACATGGCTCTGGGAATAATAGCTGCTGTCCTGTGTTGTTTTAAAATGGCACTTAAAACTCAAATGATGTAACATTAACACATGAATAACATTTGCATCATGTTGATACTAACACTATGGCACTTTTATACGGAAAATACGGAAAAAAATTTAAAAGACTATGCATCCCCTTTAAGACCACTGTACCAAACCTTTTCTTCAGTCTCTTCATCATATCAGTTGCTTGTGGATCGATGGTCTTCACATGCTTGCTGAGAAAAGAACAGTCTTAATTGATTATCTGAATTTTTTCTGTTAGCATTGACCCTTTCAGTGTGTTCAATGAGTTTAAGATTGCATCATTTCTTATAGTCTTTATATTATTGCAATATTCCAAAACTGAATTGTTAAAAGAATTATGTTTTATGCTGTAAAGCAGTGGTCTCCAAACTGCGGCCCTGGGGACACTAAAGATGGGGCACTATTCCTTCCACAGACACCAATGATGGGGCAATATTCCTCCCACTGATAACAATGATGGGACACTATTCCTCCCACTGATAACAATGATGGGACACTATTCCTATTTATCCCACTGATAACAATGATGGGACACTATTCCTCCCACTGATAACAATGATGGGACACTATTCCTCCCACTGATAACAATGATGGGACACTATTCCTCCCACTGATAACAATGATGGGACACTATTCCTCCCACTGATAACAATGATGGGGCACTATTTCTCCCACTGATAACAATGATGGGGCACTATTCCTCCCAATGATAACAATGATGGGACACTATTCCTCCCACTGATAACAATGATGGGGCACTATTCCTCCCACTGATAACAATGTTGGGGCACTATTCCTCCCACTGATAACAATGATGGGACACTATTCCTCCCACTGATAACAATGATGGGGCACTATTCCTCCCACTGATAACAATGATGGGGCAATATTCCTCCCACTGATAACAATGATGGGGCACTATTCCTCCCACTGATAACAATGATGGGGCAATATTCCTCCCACTGATAACAATGATGGGACACTATTCCTTCCACTGATAACAATGATGGGGCAATATTCCTCCCACTGATAACAATGATGGGGCACTATTCCTCCCAATGATAACAATGATGGGGCACTATTCCTCCCACTGATAACAATGACGGGGCACTATTCCTCCCACTGATAACAATGATGGGACACTATTCCTTCCACTGATAACAATGATGGGGCACTATTCCTCCCACTGATAACAATGATGGGACACTATTCCTCCCACTGATAACAATGATGGGGCACTATTCCTCCCACTGATAACAATGATGGGGCACTATTCCTCCCACTGATAACAATGATGGGGCACTATTCCTCCCACTGATAACAATGATGGGACACTATTCCTCCCACTGATAACAATGATGGGGCAATATTCCTCCCACTGATAACAATGATGGGGCAATATTCCTCCCACTGATAACAACGATGGATCATTATTCCTCCCACTGATAACAATGATGGGACACTATTTCTCCCACTGACACTAAAGATGGGGCACTAATCCTCCCACTGATAACAATGATGGGGTACTATTCCTCTCACTAATGCCAATGATGGGGAACTATTCTTTCCACTGATACCAATGATGGGGTACTATTCCTCCCACTGACACGAATGATGGGGCACTATTCTTTCCACTGACACCAATGATAGGCCACCACTCTTCCCACTGACACTAATGATAGGGCACTATTCCTCCCACTGACATCAACAAGGGCATTTTCTCCTTACACTGGCGACGGGCTGGCCCCCTCAAAATATGAAAGACAGTAAACTGGCCCTTTGTTTAGAAAGTTTGGAGACCCCTGCTGTAAAGGATCACGTATCTTTTATGTTAGTTAGGGTTCATGACTGGTACACCGTTCACTTCTTGCTGAGATTGACTTAAATAACCACACTGACAACAAAGATACTTTTAACTGCATTGATACTTTATTATTTAAGTATCGGCCACAGCTTGATATCTATAAATAATGAACAATCAACCAATAAAACATATCTAACACCAAATCCCCTTAAGAAGTGCTGAGTGGCGTATCTCCACTTTTCGTCCTTAGCAGGAGCCAGTTCGGCCCCCAGCTGTCCAGATTGGGCTCAGGGGCTTACTTGGGCTTCCTGCTACCAATTCCACTGCCTCTACCAGCCACCAGCCACCTGAGCCCGCAAAAGGGGTAAACTCCAGCTGTGACAAAAAGACCGTGTGACAACAAATATACATGACTGGAACCAAGAATAATACAATGCCTCTTCGTTACTATTTTTCATTTATTTATTAATTTTCTGTTAATAAAAAACTGCACTTTTGTTTTTTTTGTAATGTCATAAGCAAAGCCATAACAACAAAACCCAGGAACAATAATTGTGGAGGGATTTCTTTCTTCATGGAAGAGCGCCAACTGAACGACCAGTATGTCATGGAACTTAACGTGATGCAGAAGTACCCTCCTTTTTCTTCTTCCTACCAATAATCTGCCACCACAATCCAAATAACGCCCCTTCACCATCCTGCCCTTCTGCCATCACTTAACCCCTTTATTACCTTACAGACTAGTCCGAAGGGACCGTCCCCAGTCATGATGCCTGCTGTGTTAATAACACAGGGCATTGTTTTCACAGAAAAATATACAGAATTAGTTAATTAGTTAATACTGCTTTAATTCAGCATGACTGAAGTATTGAGTTGAATGGAGAGCACACAAAAATAAAAAATTCTGTATTTTTTACCTAGACACATAAAAAAAAACAAGCCGGTGCTGCCACAGCAGCTTCCTTTAATATTGTTATTTTGTGAGTTGTTATGTTCCCTGTCCCCTTGTCTTTTTTTCATACTAGTCAGTACTGTTCATTAGTTATACACTCATATCCTCTACATCTGAGGTGCCCAACCTACGGCCTGGGTGCTGAATGCAGCCCTTTGGCATTTTGTGTGTGATTCTCGAGGAACATGCAGACACTGATCTGTGTTTTCCTACAGCCCTATTATTGCAGTAATTTCTAGCAGTCTCATATAGTGTGCCTTCAGTCTATGTCTACCGCCTGAAGCATGTCCTACTCCTATAGAATGTTCAGTCATTGAACATCTCTTGTATCATGTCTGCTGTCTCTGACTATCTCTTGTATTATATCCACAATCTCTGACCATCTCCTGTGTCACATCCACAGTCTCTGACCATCTCCTGTGTCACATCCACAGTCTCTGACCATCTCCTGTGTCACATCCACAGTCTCTGACCATCTCCTGTATCATATCTGCATTCTATGACCATCTCTTATATTATGCCTTGAGTCCTCAACTATATTGTGTCTGCAGTCTCTAAAGCTCCATGCACACTGGCCATTTTAACCAGTTCAAGTCCGGACACTTTTACCCCCTTCCTGTCCAGGCCAATTTTCAGCTTTCAGTGCTATCACACTTTCAATGACAATTGCGCGGTCATGCAGCACTGTACCCATATGAATTTTGTAGCATTTTTTTGAGACAGATAAAACTTTACTTTGGTGGTATTTATTCACCACTGGGATTTTTATTTTTGTTGCTATATAAAAGAAAAAGTCCAAAAATTTTGAAAAAAAAGTATTTTGTGCATGAGGACTAATAGTGAATAATCACTGATTTTTATATGCGGCCCTTTGGTGATATTGGGCCCTCCATATTAAGAAAATTGACCACCACTGCTTTGCATTCTCCAGTTAGTTTCAGTTTCCATCCTAGCAGACTTGGAGCTTGGAAAGGTAATGTCTTTACACCATACAAAAAAATTAAGAAAATCTATACATTTTAATGCCAAAATGGAATTAACTACATTGGATTCTATGTATGAGTCTTTTTGATAACATTGCCTGTGGCACTTGTAAAGCTAGGAAGTTGCTGACTAAAATGCTAGGACTACTTATTATATACTGCTCCCTTTCCCATCTAAAATCTCTCTTGATACCTGTAAAAAAACTGTACCTGAGGAGTAAAGTTAAAAAATATACACCACTTACCTTACACATAGTTTCCAATGATGCCTAGGCAAGGGTGACTTTATATTACGTCTGACAAGACCTTTGGAACACTGAGTATCCCACTGGGGCAGCACAGTGGCTAAGTGCTTAGCACTTCTGCAGGGCAGTACTAGGCTTGTCGGTTCAAATCCTGGCCAGGGCACTAAGGCTACTTTCACACTGAGGAGTTTTTGAAGCATTTTTGCATTAAAAAAACAGCGTGAAAAGCTCCAAAAAACACTTCCCTATGTATGTGAATGTATATCTATGTATGTTTTCACACTGTGAAAACATACATAGATACACTGAGGCATTGTGCTTGTGTTGCGGTGTAAAAAAACTCTTGCTTGCAGCATCTTTGGGGCATGTTTGGGGAGTTAAAAAAAAAAACACCCCAAAAACAACTCTTTCCATTGAAATCAGTGGAAAAGGCCTAAAAAACACCTAAAATGCGCCTCGAAAATGCCTGAAAAAGCGCCTACAAAACGCCTCTGAGAAGCGTTTTTGGTGCAGTTTTTAAGTCACATGTCCTTTAAAAATGCTCAGAAAGCGTGGCAATAGCGCAGTAAAAATGCCTATGCGTTTTTGCGGCAGATCAGTGTGAAAGTAGCCTTACTGTATGGAGTTTTCATGTTCTCCCTGTGCCTGCGTGGGTTTCCTCTGGGTACTCTGGTTTCCTCCCACACTCCAAAGACATGCTGGTAGGTTAACTGTCTCCTTTCTAAATTGGCCCTAGTATGTGCATGTATTAATGTGATTTAGTGACCTTAGCTTGTAAGTTCCTTGGGGGAAGAGACTGATATGAATGTATACTACATATGTAAAGTCCTGCGTAAGTTGATGGTGCTATATAAGTGCCTGTAATAAATAAATAAAAAGCACAGCGGACGACAGTAACGTTATGTCACAAGGTTTTTTTTCATTATTAGCATAGGTTCACACTGCGAATCACCTATGAATCATACAGGAATGTGCAGCACAGGGGCGGACTGATAACTCATGGGGCCCCTGGGCAATAGGGGATCATGGGGCCCCTGTGTCCTTGCCCAAACTCAAAAAAGCCTATGAAAAAGGTTCCAGGGGCATCTCATGGGGCCCCCTACTGACCCTGGGCCCTCGTTTCCAAATGGTCAGTTCGCCCCTGGTGCAGCATATTCCTGTGCAATTTACATGTGATTCAGTGCAGTGAAATTTGAGCCTATTCATTTTGAATGAGATTGCAGGTTTCCAGCACTACGTTCTAGTGTGAACCGAGGTATAGTGTTCTCTGGGTGTCAACAGAAGGATCATGATGTCACCCTCTTCAGTGCAGAAACTGATATAGTCAGTATATTAGAAAGCAAGTATAAAAGAGTGATGTTTAAATGGCAGAGGGGCATTATGTAATAAACACATCTTAAATGTTGGTGCAGTGTCTACAACCCTACAATAAACCAGGTGAGGACATATGAAGAAATTCATTTTATTTTACTATAAGTTAAGTTAGCTACAAATGTCAATTTTCCATATTTTTCTTGGATCTAATTTACAGTGAACTGCACACTTTGCTTTTTTTTCAATTTGATCCAGGGTTCCAGTTGTAATTGCAATCAGCTTTCATAAATGATCACATGATCAAAATTGCTTTTTTTTTTTACAGTGAACTGCTGCACACTTTGCTTTTTTTCAATTTGGTCCAGGGTTCCAGTTGTAATTGCAATCAGCTTTCATAAATGATCACATGATCAACATTATTTTCTTTTTGTTTTTTTTTGTACAGTGAACTGCACACTTTGCTTTTTTTTTCAATTTGATCCAGGGTTCCAGTTGTAATTGCAATCAGCTTTCATAAATGATCACATGATCAAATTTTTTTTTTTTTTTTTTGGTACAGTGAACTGCACACTTTGCTATTTTTTTCAATTCGATCCAGGGTTCCAGTGTAATTGCAATCAGCTTTCATAAATGATCACATGATCAAAATTATTATTATTATTATTTTTGGTACAGTGAACTGCACACTTTGCTATTTTTTTCAATTCGATCCAGGGTTCCAGTGTAATTGCAATCAGCTTTCATAAATGATCATATGATCAAAATAGTTTTTCTGTACTCCATACAAGTAGTGAATAAAAATGTTGTTCAATATATAAAAATACAATTTACTCTCTAAATATTTCAACCTGTCTAGTTGATTCCTTTCAAACCCATCTTCAGAACCATGGTGCACGCATGTGCCTGGAACTCCTCTGTAGAGCACATATGTGCTCATTCTGAAGCCTTTTTAATGGCCCTCTTTGGATAGCATTTCTGACTCTGTGGATACATTTTGCTGTTGTTGTGCTGCTTTTTATGACATAATGCTACATTATGATGATTTAAAAGGCACGTATTGATGCAGCTCTGAACTCATTACTACATCACAAAATTTGACTTCCTATTAGCTTGTGCAGTCCCTGTACAGCAGAGCTGAGAAAGGAAGAGCGAGAATTAACCAATTAGTTGTGCTGCGATACAAGCAACACGAAATGCAGGTCCCACAGCGGCTTTCACATGCACAGGCGTGAACCAAGCCCTAATGTAGCACAGTGCTGAATAGCAAGAAATGCCCTGGTCATGAAGGGGGTAAAACCTTGCTGAGGTCAAGTAGGTAAATAATAAGCATATAGCTAAGTATGCTGGATTAAGGAAATAATTTTGGATTTAGTCCCCAAAAATTGTGTTTTCCAGTTTTTGATTACTCTATAAAGGCTTTCACCATATTCCTATTATTACAATTTTTTAAAAAGAGATCAACCACTGAGCATAGGCACGATTTTATTTCTGGGGGGAGGGGGGTGCACTGTTCACACAGCATGAGTTTGACTTAAGTAAATTTGTTCTTTTGTGTCTGATTAAGATAAATTAATTCAGGAATACACTTGGTTATTGGACTGTAACACAATTGTTACATTACGGATGGAATCACTTTAAAGGAATGTCACCTTGTGTGAAATATTGCTTAACAGGAAAGCGTGATTTAAAAACTGCAAATAGGAGCACAAAGTACATTACATGCTAGAAGAATTCAGTATCTGATTTCTATGTTTGCCAAATGCTGCTTCTCAGAACTGACACAGAAATAACATTCTGTTTTAGAAGACCACGTTTTACAGTTTGTGCAAAAAAAATAAATACATAAACATTATGTAATCTCATACAGAATATAACCACTGTATGTAATCTCTGGATCAGGGGCGGACTGACAACTCATGGGGCCCCCAGGCAATAGGGGATCATGGGGCCCCTGTGTCCTCGTCCACACTCAAACCACACCCAAAAAAGCCTATGAAAGGTACCAGGGGCATCTCATGGGGCCCCCTACAGCCCCCGGGCCCTTGGGCGGTGCCCGAGATCCCGAATGGTCAGTCCGCCCCTGCTCCGGATGTACAAACAGCTCAGGAACTCTGAAAGTAGAGCATCAATATCTATCAGGTTTACCATAGATTAGAGGAAAAAAACAGTAATCTATAGCAAACAATAATCATCTGTAATGTTGTTACCAATAAATACATATGAAAAATCAACTCTGATTGGTTTCTGTGGGGAACTACTGCCTTCTTTGCTTAGTTGTTGCCCTTGAAAAAGCCTTATTTCAAAGCCCAACTAGAAATTTTTCTTTGAATAACATGGACCCCCAGACAGGGTGCAGAATAAAAAAGCAGCTCATGCTGTAACACTAAACTTCATTCTGGGGTTGTCCCCCACAATCTGGAGCTATCACCAGTCTTCTGGGTTAATTAACCACTTGCCCTCCAGAGGATTTACCCCTCTTCCTGACCAGACCATTTTTTGTGATATGGTGCTGTGTTACTTTAACTGACAATTGCATAGTCATGCAACGCTGCACCCAAATGAAATTTATGTCTGTTTTTCCCCACAAAAATAGCTTTCTTTCGGTGGTATTTGATCACCTCTACGGTTTTTATTTAACAAAAAAAGGCCCACAATTTTGAAAAAATAACTGTATTTTTGACTTTTAAAACATATAAAAGTAAAAACATATCCAGTAAATAAATATAAAAAAAATCTAATTTCATTATAAATTTAGGCCAAAATGTATTCTGCTACATGTCTTTGCTAAAAAAAAATCCCAATACGTGTAAATTAATTGGTTTACATGAAAGTTATAGCGTCTACAAATGGTGGTATATGTACTGGTCTTTTTTATTAACTTTATTTTACTAGTAATGGCAGCGAACAGCGACTTATAGCAGAACTGCGGTGGGCACTCTGACACTGGGGGGGGGGAACTGACTAACTGCCAATGACATCCCCAGTGACACTAATACAGTGATCAGTGCTAAAATAAGCACTAATGTACTAATGACACTGGGCAGAAAGGGGTTAACATCTGGGGTGATCAAAGGATTAACTGTGTGCTCTCTGTGTTTTACTGTGTGCTGTATGCTGTGCTTTATTGTGTAAGCACGCTGCTGTGTATGGCTCTGCTATGAAGAGCCATACAAAGCAGCATGCTGGAGCTGACAGGGAAGATATCTGTATTGTTTACATACAGACCTCTACCCCGTCAGTGATATGACTGACAGCTGTAGCCACCCCCTACTCGGAAATGCAAAATCATCTATATATACGTGATTTCATGCAGCCTTGCTGTCCTGTAGCAGTAGTTCTTCTATAGGGTGGTCAGGAAGCGGTTAATGCCCAGCATCATTCAACCTAGGAGACTAAGGACATACTCTTAATGCAGGGCATCATGGTTCTGCCTCCCATGATGCCATCACCACAGACTTCTTTGTTCATAATGTATTGAAGCAGGGACAGTGCTGACATCATCATGTCAATGCCACTCTCTGCACCAGCAGACGATCTTGGGCCAGAGAAGAGGTGAAGAGGAAGAAGACCTAGCAGGTTATGGGATCAGCCTGAGTACAGCTGAAAAAGATAAGTATAAAAAAAGGAAAACCATATTTCATTGGGGCCTCCAAGGGAGAAGAGGGGGCAATTGGGGCGTGAGAGCTGAACTCAGAGGTGGACTTTAAGATGAATGGGTTTAATACACTCAGGTATTAAACCCTTATGGAATGCTGTTGTGTATCCCTTTAAAATAATTACATTTATTTTTACATACAAATAGCATACGTACCTGAATACTGTATGTCTTGAGATACCGTATGTCTCCTGCAATTCACTGTACAACAGCACCCAGACTAATAATAGGAGGGGCAGGACTAAGAGCCTACAGAGTCTGTTGCATACACTTGTACTAGGGAATATGGTAACAGTGGAAGAAAGCAGACCAATCAGACTTACAGTATCAGTGTGAGGTTACTTCTCCAGTCTGGGCGTACCCGGTGGCCAAGACCTGGTCCCAGCTTGCTGCAAGTCCATCCCCACCATCAGGGGCTCTGGTGAAGAAGCAGGCTGGGGCTTAGACTCCACGCCCAGGGGAATCCCAGGTTGACTATCTACAAGGGCTCACTACCACAGATGCTGACATAAACACATATATTTTTTCCTTCCAGCTTTTTTTACATCTTGTCCCCAACTAACTTCTATTCATCCTTGATGGATTCTTGTAAATTTACTCTTACTTAAATCTAAAACCTTTCTACTCAGGGCCACATTGCAAAATGTTTGACATACAGTGGGGATCGAAAGTTTGGGCACCCCAGCTAAAAATTTGTATTAATGTGCATAAAGAAGCCAAGGAAAGATGGAAAAATCTCCAAAAGGCATCAAATTACAGATTAGACATTCTTATAATATTTCAACAAAAGTTAGATTTTATTTCCATCATTTACACTTTCAAAATAACAGAAAACAAAAAAATGGTGTCTGCAAAAGTTTGGGCACCCTGCAGAGTTAATATCTTGTACTGCCCCCTTTGGCAAGTATCACAGCTTGTAAACGCTTTTTGTAGCCAGCCAAGAGTCTTTCAATTCTTGTTTGAGGTATCTTTGCCCATTCTTCCTTACAAAAGTCTTCCAGTTCTATGAGATTTCTGGGCTGTCTGTCACGCACTGCTCTTTTAAGGTCTATCCATAGATTTTCAATTATGTTGAGGTCAGGAGATTGTGAAGGCCATGGCAAAACCTTCAGTTTACGCCTCTTGATGTAATCTCCCGTGGATTTCGAGGTGTGTTTAGGATCATTATCCATTTGTAGAAGCCATCCTCTCTTTAACTTCAGCTTTTTCACAGATGGCATCAAGTTATCATCCAAAATTTGCTGAAATTTTATTGAATCCATTTTTCCTTCTACTCGTGAGATGTTCCCTGTGCCACTGGCTGCAACACAACCCCAAAGCATGATTGATCCAACCCCATGCTTAACAGTTGGACAGGGATTCTTTTCATTAAATTCTGTGCCCCTTCTTCTCCAACCGTACCTTTGCTCATTCCGGCCAAAAAGTTCAATTTTAACCTCATCAGTCCACAGAACTTGTTTCCAAAATGCATCAGGCTTGTCTATATGTTCATTTGCAAAGTTCAAACAATGATTTTTGTGGTGAGGACGTAGAAGAGGTTTTCTTCTGATGACTCTTCCATGAAGACCATATTTGTACAAGTATCTCTTTATAGTGGAATAGTGTACCACAACTCCATTGTCTGCCAGATCTTTCTGGAGGGATCGTGCAGTCAAACGTGGGTTTTGAATTGTTTTTCTCACAATCCTGCGAGCTGTTCTGTCTGATATTTTTCTTGGTCTTCCAGATCTTGCTTTAACTTCCACTGTTCCTGATGACTGCCATTTCTTAATTACATTCCGAACAGAGGATATTGACATCTGAAAACGCTTTGCTATCTTCTTATAGCCTTCTCCAGCTTTGTGAGCGTCAACTATTTTCAGTTTCAGTTTTCTAGACAACTGCTTAGAAGAACCCATGGTGCTGATTGTTGGGGCAAGGTCAGATGAGTCTGGGCATTTAAAACCTTTCAGATTGACATCACCTGGTCTTCCCAGACGATGATTGAGAACAATCCATGACACTGGCAGGTCTCAGCTTGGCAAAGGGGGCAGTGCATGCTATAAATTCTGCAGGGTGCCCAAACATTTGCAGACGCCATTTTTTAGTTTTCTGTTATTTTGAAAGTGTAAATGATGGAAATAAAATCTAACTTTTGTTGATATATTATAAGAATGTCTAATCTGTAATTTGATGCCTTTTGGAGATTTTTGCATCTTTCCTTGGCTTCTTTATGCACATTAATACAAATTTTTAGCTGGGGTGCCCAAACTTTCGATCCCTACTGTAAGTACCAGTATTTTAAAGTGCTACTTTAGCCCAAGAAGAAGAGTCAGATCCTCTGTCAGGCTTTTATTTCAATTTACAGCCAAGTTGAGAATACACGTGGTGACATTGTTGTCAATAGAACAGCAACTAAGGGGGAATTTGTAACTGGGATACAGTCAGTAATATAAAGCCTGGGGAGACCAGCTTTCTTTTCTGTGCTACAAAAGTGTGTTTAATGCCACGTGTGTCCTATTTAGAAATTGTTTCTGTTACTGTTATTCAGTAAAACATGATATGCAACTATGGTCACCTAAAACCACCGACCAGATTTCATAATTCACCAATTTGACTCCATTAAGATGAAACAGACATGGCTGTAAGGGGACAGTTCACTTTGTGTATTACTGCTCCTTGCCAGTAAAAACTACATTAATTCTAAATATCTAGACAATCTCTAAAAATGCACAAATCTTAATCTAAAAATATTCTGTGCATATAAATGTACCTGTATAAGAAAGTCTCAAAAGTGTGGTCTAGATATGAGACCTAGGAGCAGGACGGGTTAATATTAATCTTTATAACTGAAAATATACCATTTCTGGGTGTCCTAATTGTATCTCTCAGATCTATCTGCCATTTAGTAGGATTGTAAATCAAGTTGTTTAATAAAAATGCATGTAAATTGAAAATTTGGTGACTTCAGAAATAAAGTGACAGGAGCTGTGAATCAGCTTTTAGCATGCTGGGTAAATTACAGTACTGAGCTGTAGATCTAGCTGATTTAGGGAAAAGCGAACTATGCAATCTTAAGATGCCTTTTAAAAAAAAAGAATGAAGTCTCAATACACTCAAAAAGGCTCTGGTACCATATAAGGATGCCTTCAGGGCCTGTTCAGAGGAGTGCAGAATGGACAGCTGTCACACTGACAGCGCAGTGTGGTGCCACTGATTGAACACAGAGAGACACACTCTCTCAATGTGGTCTGCAAGACTGAGCTGTCAGTTTAATATCTCAGTTTGACAGCTCAGTCCAAGGCTGGGTTCCTTTTCTGCCTCAGCCTAACCTTGATACAGTGTATGATGCTATGTTAAATAACCAATTGTAGCGCTCAGCCCTGAATGGGGCCGCTGAAAGAAACCCAGGTCTGCCTTAGGGCTTGTTTACACTTGCTTCAACCTTAACACACATTAAAGTGCATACCAATGATGCTACAGTGATGCCTCGGTGATGCTTTTCTGAAGCTTTAATGAAGCTTGGCAGATGCCCTGTGTGTTTTTGTTAATTTTCAATTTGTTTTAAAGAGGCTCCTTAGAAACCCAGCTCAGTACTGCCCCCACTCAGAAGACCCCCAGCTCCTTATTACCTCTGTTCAGCATTGGCACCCTCATTCAGCAGATCCCCTGCTCAGTAGTACCCCCAGCTCTGTTGATGCCCCACTCAGTACTACCCTCAGCTTTGCTGATCCATGGCTCATTAGTAACCCCCTGCTCTGCTGTTCCAGTGCTCAGTGGTCACCCTCAGTTCTGCTGATCCCCCGCTCAGTAGCAACCCCCAGTTCTGCTGATCCCCCATTCAGCAGTAACCCCCGGTTTGCTGATCCTTCTCTCTCTTTCTCCAGTCCCCTCTCAACTCCCGCTATATTGCTCCATGCTGCGCACCACTAATGACATTGCTAGTGTCTCCTGCTCTGGTTTGCCAGCTCTGCTGATCCTTCACAGCCTACTCCTCTTTCTCCAGTCCCTATTCACCTTGCGCTATTGCATTCCCATGTTGAACACCGTGTGTGCCGTGTGTTAGTTGCTCCGCTCCAGTTTGAACTCTGCTCACCTTCCTGCTGCCCTATACTGCACACCATATGTGACATCTGCAACAGACACTTCCAGAATATAAAAACATGAACTGAAAGTAATTGCTGATGACGTCCTTCTGGTTCACTTGTTGGTCTAGCGAAGCCAAAGCTGAATAAAAGCCTCTCAAAAGCTGCAGATTCTGTAAGCGAGCTTTTCCGTAGACGTCTATTGAGGCTTTAAAGATACTTTGAAGCACCATGAAAGTGACATGGGGTATCATTTTTTAAACAAAGCAAAGCAAACACAATGTGTGAACAGGACTGTAAGCTAACCATTTTATTTAGTGACAGGGGTTTTGATTGGCAATCAGAGTGCTTTAAAAAAGCGTGTCCAATGCCACATTTTGAAGCACATATAAATGAGCCCTTACCTGTTCAGAGGCTACCAGCCCAGGTACCAGCTCCAGAGAACGCCAACCAAGTTCAAGTTTAGTCCAGGGGTGTCTTTTTGAAGATTTATTGCAGCATTTGAAAACATGTGGGTAGAGGAATGAGGGTGCAGGCTACTGCAAATCACAGACAGGTATCAGAGCACAGATTCCCAAGAAAAGTCATTTAGTAGCAGTCTTCAGTATTGCTGGGAGTAAAAGAAGACAGCCATCTAGACTGAAACTCTGTATGAGCAGTCACAGTCCTTGTAGCAACCTCTGGTGACAAATTACAGGCACCCGGAGTTCTAGGCAAAAGATCCTACTCGCAATGTTCAGAGACAGCTTCCAACCAGTGTCCCTGCAACACTCATAAAAGGGGTCTTTCTCCTGCCCAGCTCCTGAAAGTAGAGTCCTTCAGCAAGTGTCTTTATATCCACATTCCTCCAGGTTCTCAGCCAAGCACATTCTGAGGCCTGACAACAACAGCTCTCCAGTAACACTGGCCCAGGGAGAAAGAACTCTGATCAGACCCTCCCAAATATTTATATTCTCCCCAGCCACCACCTCTGAGGGATTGTCTAGGGTCAGATAAATATTATTAACCCAGTGGTTAACCATCCTACTCTATCTTGGGAAGCTTTTTTCAGAGGCAGGCAGGAGCAATTAACCACCAGGCTTTGGGAATAGCCCTGACCAGACCTGAAAATCAGTTGCTGCTCAACTGAGTAGAGCAGAGCCAAAAACTGAATTTATCTATTCTAGGACAAAGCGCTACAAATTATTTAAAGTGTTTGTAAAGCCAAACATGTTTGGGCTGAAAAAGAAAAATTCACTCTGTATTGTGTTTTATTCAACCAGCTGTGACATCTGCTGATAACGTGTTTTACACGAAACGCGTCAGAGATTAGCCCTGTCAGACTGATGTTCTCCACTGAAGCTACACGTAGACCTAGTGGCCAGATATGTTACTGCTCCTTATACATCTAGTTTGAGCATTTACATTTTTTTCATCTATATTTTGGCTTAGTGGCCAAATTTGGTATTGCTCGCCTATGATATTTTGTTTGTTCCTTACCATTTAAGCACTACTCTGCTTTGTATATCCAATCATTGTTTCATGTTTGTGATGGACCTTATGTCAATTTTAATTGATTTATAATAAACAGACTACACTATTATACACTTTTTGTTTTTGGGTGGCTTTCTCAACATTTTTTGAGTTACCCTAAGGTTGGAACAATACCTCCGGGTGTGAATCACCTAAACAACTGGAATCGCTTAAGGGAGTGTTCGCGTGTTTCATCTGTACTGGATTTTGGTCCATTATGTTGTCTGGAGAGCTGCCTGATGTGTGAGAACCATTGGTGACCCCTTCTGATGACCATTATTGCGATGACTGCAAGGTCCCGGATTGCGATTTGATATTTATTATATGCGCATATCCTTTGCGCTTCTGGTAAGTGCAAGCATACTTCATTTTCAGCACTAAGAAGTCACCTGCACTTTATCCGTTACCATTTTGAACACCCTGTGCTTATTGAACAGTGATCATCCATTCACCCGTCTACTGGATCACCAGAACTTTACATCTTTTATGTTTTTTATGGTACTAATTGGGACTTTGAGTCATTTCTACTCACCTTGTGTATTTATACCATCACCCGTTCACTATTCTACTTGTTATTTTATTTACTATTTTTATGTTTTTCATTTATCACCAGTTTTCAACATATTCTAATAATAAGTTTACATTATGAGCGCTGCATACTTATTCTATTGTTATCTGCTGAGAGATTGCTGTCACTGTTCAGCCAAGAATGTCCCACCAAGCTCATCTGATTTTTAAGTCAACTTTTGACAAAGCTGGGCACTGTCGGCAGGTCCACCCCCAGCTCAAATTTCAGCCCTTGCTGCAGGAATCAGCAGAAATTGGGCAAAATGAGCAGCCCTGGATGTAAATTGTCTGTGCCCAAGGCTGCTTATCCAATCCGTTTACAAGTGTGACTACATAGATGCATACAGCCCCTGCATCTGTCAGCCTGCCATTGATTTGTATAGGCTGCTCGTTGTGGCTCTACGAAAACACGTGACTCCCAGGCACAGAAATACAATGAGTTCTGTGTATGGCCCTCTGGACAGTGTAAATGAGCCTTAAAAGTGTATCTAAAGCTTCCATTTAAAAAGTATGGGAGAGATAAAGGGTCTTTAATTTTTGTGTGTGTTCTGGTAGCCATTGTCACTGGGAGAGAATGTGAGGGAGAATCCCAAATTATTGTCACCAGGGAAACACCAGGGGGGTCTTCCACTGTAGACAATAGTTCCAATGACAATTTCTTTCACTTTGAAGACATTTTCTCTCACTTCCGGTTGTGTCCACAGAACAAAAAGGAAATTATCCCTAATGAAGCGCAGATGGAAAAAAAAAATTATTCTCTATTCCAAATATAAAAAAAAATTTGTCTTTAGATATTTTTTGAGCAGAAATGAAAAACTGGTAAAATCCAGAGAAGGGTGTCCATGCCATTGTGACAAGGTGCACCCCAAAGATTGTGAGCCACTTTATTAGAACAAGGCTCTATGCAGTTAGCCCATATTGGTGGCACACTACAACTAGAAAGGCCCCAAGTCATTTTATCAGCTCAACTTCACCTTGTGGATTTGGTAACTGTGGATTGGCCAAGTACTCTGCTAATCCAAATGAAAGTGTGTCGTGCAATATGTCGATGGTCAGCCATTCCTAATTTTTTAAATTTTTTTGAACTGATTGAAGAGTAGTTCATTAGTAGAGAGGTTCTACAAACATCCTTTACAGAAACACAAACAGCATTGCCAACCGACAAAAGCATCAGCGACATCCTGTTCATTCTTTATAAAGAAACAAAGAACATGAACAATAACAGACTGCTTTATTTTAATACATAATATTTTCTTACAGATATTTTAAATATGTAGATTAATAAGTGAGCAGCCCATGTGAAATGAGCCCAATTTTCTTTGGCAGTACTGCGGTACTTCATAAATGCTAAAGTCTCACGTATGAAATGAAACAGAGTTTTCTAGCAGGTTATTAGCTCTGAGCTGTCATTCCAGATGGAGTGAAGAGAATAGGCACAGAATATCTTCAGTGGTTTACAATTTACAGGAAGAGAAAATGAAGCTTTGATTCAGAAAACTAATTATGCACATAGGCATCAGTAAGGACTAGGGTAATGCAAAACCCATGTGGAACTTTATATAGAAAATGAGCATTTGCACACAGCCAGGCTTTATTTTTATTGCAGAAGACACATAGTCTGAGGAATTAAAAGAGAAGTAGGGCTTTTTGTTTTCCTGTTTATACTTACCTAGGTGGATGCAGCATCTGTCCCCCACTGGCTCTAAGGGGGAGAATTCAGCGATCACATGACTGCTGATCGCTGAGTTCTCACATCTGCTCTGAGCAGAGAGCGGTGACTGTCAGTCACCACTTTCTGCTCTGCCCCCCCCAACCCTCACTGGACCGCTGAGCTGTGGAGGGGGAGGAAGCTGCAGGCTCAGGCTCTCAGTGGCTTGTTGAAAGGCTGAGCCAGTTGCCACTCCAAGCTCTGGGGTAGATCCTGACTTTGAAGTCGGGATCCTTCGCTGGCAACAGGTCGAACTGCACTCATGTGATCCACAGGAGAAGTACAGCCAAAAAAGCTTCTTTAATAAAGGGTGTTGAAGACATCCTTTAGAATTCTGTTGGGGTGCAGCACCAAACATGGTTGTGCTTGTGCCCGATTTGTGTACCTTTCAAAGACGGGTAGATAAATACTGGACACTCCTTCCTCAGTGCACTCCTGCCCATGATCTGCAGCCATTTTGCCGTCTTCCTACTAACACCATAATGTGTGTTAACAAACCAAAGTGAGGTCTTTATACACATCTTTATGCATTGGAAGATCTTTGTTTTTGTATAAAGATCCCAGGGATAAAGGGGGCCATTTATATGTAGGTCATATGCATCTAGTGAGAGCACATCTGGTGAAAGGGAAGCATTGAGGTGTGGAGGAGTGGTGGTGTGCAATGAAGTGACATAAAAGATTTTTTTCATGAAATACTTTTTATTGTACTATATTTGATTATTACGTTCAATGTTTTTATGTTCGATAGTTTGAATGGTGGCACATGAATTGAAGTGATATGTTGTTTTAGTGCTCCACCTTTGGTTTGTTTACTACTGCTGCACACAGTGGTGCTGACATTTTATTACATAGGCATTGTTTTGTGCTAAAATATGGACCACCCACCACCATTGCAAGGAAAGAAAATACTAGGGAGTGGGTTGTGTGTTAGCATAGATGGTGGGCAGTGAGGTGCGTGTAAGCATAGATGTTGGTGAGTGAGCTTTGTGTGCTAAAAGACAGGTCTTGCTTGTTGCATGGATCCTGGGGAGTGAGCTATAAATATTGGTGGGGGGGGGGGATTTTACTGGGACAATGGATGCTCAGGGATTGAGATGTGTGCTGAAGTTTAACTGATCTCCTGCTCTTCAGTTCCCATGTGTGCATAAAACTAATAACTTTAGGAAAATTAAGTAAAATGGGGGTGGGGGGAATGAAGAGGAAATGAAATAAACTGCATAAGTGGGGGAGCATTTAACCACTTGACTTCCGGAAGGTTTTACCCCATTTGTGACCAGGACATTGTATGCTGTTCATCACTGTGCTACTTTAACTGGCCATAGCTCGGTCACACAATACTATACCCAAATGCAATTTATATCATTTTTTTTCACACAAACAGAGCATTCTTTTGGTGGTATTTGATCACCACTGGGTTTTTCTTCTTTATAATATAAACAAAGAAAGCCCACAAATGTTGAAGAAGAACCCTGATATTTTCTACTTTCTGTTTTGAAACATATCCAATAAAGAAAATCCAAAATTCTAATTTCTTAAGAATTTTAGACCAAAATGTATTCTGCTACATGTCTTTGGTAAAAAAAGAAATCCAAATGTAGCGATACCCCCGAAGGGGCTGCTTAAGTTTGTTCACTCCGCCACTCTGCCTCTCAACCCCAAGAACTGTCTCAGCCCCAACTGGCACACCTGGCAATAGTGTAAGTGCAAGGACCAATGAAAAGCACACACTTTATAATAAAACACAGAGATCAGCTTTACTGTAGACCTCTATGGGAAGTAATAAACATTAACAACAGGTATATGTTAGGAGAATCAAGAGAACAACAAACACTGTGACGGAAAGCAATATAACTCACTTTTGGACTCGGGCTGCTTTCAGGGGATTCCAACCATGAATAACCCCAAGAGCAGAGGCAAACACTTAAATGGCAACCTCAAAGTGGATTTAACTCCTCTTCATAAATTTGGCCCCATGATGTCCAAGCAGGAGGAGAGCAGAAGAATGACTCTCTGTTGTGTCAGACTTCTCCCTTCTAACCCCCCGACACCATGACCTCAATAGGAAAACACTGTACCCAACTGATGCTTAATAGCTACTTTCAAGGTAAAGCTATTCCTTCACACACCATGCAATATAGAGGCCTGACTACGCATGCGCGTGCTCGTATGGCACCAGTAGCTTCAGTCTCTTTGTAACTGGATGAATGTTGGGATCTTCAGCTAGCCACTTTCGTTGGTGCACTTAAACTCCTTAAACACTTAAAGTGTAATTGTAATCCTGTGGCAGTATTTGTATAGCAAAGTGAACATGGTGTCTGTTCAGCAGGGCCATCTACACAACCCAGTGCCTGGTGAATATGAGCAAGGTATGATGTCTCTGTATGTGTGCAGTGTTCCTGTCATCTGACAGTGGGAGAAATCCCTCTCACCAGATCCTGTGACAAAGGCCCAAACGATCGTCTTGGAAATGACAGGTTCCTCTGGTCACCTCACGATGAGCACTTCACACTGTCAGTGTAGGGACTGTACTGTAGACCACTTCTCTCAGTTTGGATGTTCCTTTGTCTGATGCAGATCACCAAGCATGCAGTGCACTGCCCATCAGCACTTCTTTGCCAGGTCCAATCTCTCTCCTGCCACATGCAATCTCCCTCTCCCTCAGGAGAAAACCCAAGATGGCCCCTTCCCTCTGCTCTCCCTAAGCATGATGGCTTTCGTGGTTCTTTTTTAATTCTATCTCCATATTAGCCTATAAGGCCATTTCTGTTCAAAACTCCATCGTCCACAATGCTTTGCAGCTGCACTTCCTG
This sequence comes from Staurois parvus, assembly GCF_062004578.1. NCBI lineage: Eukaryota > Metazoa > Chordata > Amphibia > Anura > Ranidae > Staurois > Staurois parvus. Next base: position 15,064,875 of record NW_028317827.1, read on the forward strand.
CTTGAAAAAGTCCTTGTCATTGGCTCCTTTAATGGCTCTCATAATTGGCTCTCTCTCTCTTACAGTCTGAGAGGAGAAGGGGGGGCTGAAATCCCTCACTGCTTTGTCTGTGTCAGGGCAAGTGTCAGGTTACACAGGAGAGGCCAGTCAGCAGATCACAGCCATGAGACAGGATTAATATCTCCTGCTACACACTCCCCCCACCAAAGAACCTTTGGTCCTCCAAAGGCAGTAACAATCCTTGACCTGGTACATGCTTGATATATACACGCGGAGAAAACAAATTAGTACACACAGGAAACCAAACAATTTACATTCTCATAAAATCTTGGCAGAGGAACCTCCCACCAGTTAACATAGGATGGAAGGTTGTCCCGCCTACAAGCCACCTTAATTGGAATGGCCCAGCCAGATGTGCCAGGGGGTGAGTTGGGGCTGTTCTCTACCGAAACTGCTGTAGGAGAACCAGGCGTCACGAGATTCCTTCTAGAAGCATGTACTACTTCCTCAGAGTTTTCACCCAACACATCATATGTCAGTCTTTTTGGGGGTTGAATAACTCTACGCTCTCTCTGTTCTCTGGGCTCTAGCAATGGTTCTGGCATTGCTTCCGATGTTGGTTCTGACACTACTGACTCATCAACCCTTCCTTCTTGCTCGACGCACTCTGTCTCTCCCAGTTCAGCTTCCTCCACGTCTTCTCCCTCAGCAACAATGGACCCAGAGTCTTCAGGTTCTAACTCGGGTAGAGAAGGCTCAGGCTCTTGCAAATCTTCTGTATGTTGAGCCTGAGGTACAAATTCAGGAGCCTCTGGCCTAAGAGGAACTACGTCAGTCACTCCAGTGGAACAAGGAGTGGTGGGTTCGGAAATGTCAGATGGCCACAGCAAATCTGTCCCTACCTCCTCACTCTCACTGTCCTCTTCATTTACAGGAGGTGGTGTGGGTTGAGACCTGGTCACAGGTCTAGTTCTCTGAGAAGTTGAGGGGGTAGACTGTGGATCAGATTGTGATGGTAGACGGACTGCATCTGACAAAGGCAAAAGGTGGTTGCGGTGCCAGGTTTTGAGTGGGCCAACACCCTTTTCCGGTCGAATCTGGTAAACTGGCAATCCAGGCAATTGTTTGCAGATGACATAGGGCTCTGATCGCCACCTATCCGCCAGCTTGTGTTTTCCAGGGATGCCCAGATTTCTCAGTAAGACTCTGTCTCCAGATTGTAAGTCCTGTACTCGCACTCTGAGATCAAAGTTCTCTTTGTTTCTCTGTCCCCTGGCATCTGAGGTGGCTTGAGCCTTCTCATAAGCAATCTTCAGGCTTTTCCTTAAGCGGTCCACATATCCTCTATGGGAAGCTGCAGAGGTATGGTCTACAGAGGTTCCAAAAGCCAAGTCTACTGGCAGTCGAGCTTCCCGGCCGAACATCAGCCGGTAAGGAGAGTATCCTGTAGCGTCGTTGGCAGTGCTATTGTAGGCATGTACGATGGCTGCTACATGCTTACTCCAGTGTTGCTTTTGCACTGAAGTCAAAGTCCCGAGCATATTCAGGAGGGTACGATTGAATCTCTCTGGCTGAGGATCTCCCTGAGGATGGTATGGAGTAGTCCTCGACTTTTGGATGCCTAGTAGACTCAAGAGTCTCTTGATGAGGTTGCTCTCGAAATCTCTCCCTTGGTCTGAGTGGATACGTTGTGGTAGTCCGTAATGCACAAAGAACCTTTCTACTAAAATCTTTGCCACAGTTGATGCTAACTGATCTCTAGCAGGAAAAGCCTGGGCATACCTGGTAAAATGGTCAGTCACTACCAGGATATTTCCCTGTCCACTCTGATCCGACTCCAGGCACAGGAAGTCAATGCACACCAACTCCATGGGTCCCTGACTTTGAAGGTGGCCCATTGGGGCAGCTCGTTGAGGCAGAGTCTTCCTCTGAATACATCGGATGCAGGAGTGACAGTAACTTTCAACTTCTGTCCGCATGCAGGGCCAGTAGAAGCGGTCTCTTACCAAACAAAAGGTTCTTTCTGGTCCCAGATGGCCATGGTCATCATGGAGAGCAGTCAGCACCGTTTCTCTGTGTTTTGCGGGCAAAAATAGCTGCCATTTCTCTTCAGGATCATCAGAGGGGCCCCTTCGGTAGACCACTCCGTGGCGTAACTGTAGCCGATCCCACTCATGATGTAGCCGCCGGGCCTCCCTTGACGATGTAAGAAGCAAATCAGGGCTTTTGCTTTCTAAAGCCCTCAATACTAGGCCGCAGAGGGGGTCTTCCAACTGATCTCTTCGCAGATCCTTCCTGGAAAGCTTGGGCAGGCCTTCACCCCCAACCTGGGTGACATTGCAATAACACCTGGGAACGCCAGATGCTGAAATCCCAATGTCTTCTGCCCTGGACCCACCTCTTGTTCGGTGTTCCACTCCTTGGCATAAGGCTCGTACCCCTTCAGAGGGCACCTGAGTCCACTCTTCTGGGGAATCCTTGGAACAGTGAGGTCTTCGGGATAAGGCATCTGCATCCCTATTCCCAATCCCTGGCCGATAACTGAGGCTGAAAGTGAACTCCGATAAGGCAGCTAACCACCTGTGGCCAGTAGCATCCAGCTTAGCTGTAGTGAGAATGTATGTGAGGGGGTTATTATCTGTTTTTATCACAAATTCTGCTCCATATAGGTAATCTCGAAGTTTGTCCACTACTGCCCACTTCAAGGCCAAGAATTCAAGCTTGTGGGTGGGGTAGTTCTTCTCAGCGGACGCCAAACCCCGACTCACATAGGCGACAGGTCGCAAGCATCCATTCTGTTCTTGATAGAGGACTCCCCCTAACCCATCTCTACTTGCATCCACATGCAATTCGTACGGCTTGGCTGGGTCTGCATAGGCCAGGATTGGAGCGGTGGTTAGACTCTTTTTCAGCCGTTCAAAGGCCTCTTCACACTGGGTTGTCCATTGTCCTTGAATAGATTCCCTAGGCCTCCTGGGTCCCACTGCTGGCTTCGCAGGTCTAGAAAGATCTGCATCATCATTGTCTTCTTCGTTTCTGAGCAGTTCATTGAGTGGACGGGCTATCCGAGCGAAACCCTGGACGAATCTGCGATAATAGGAGCAAAACCCCAGGAAAGATCTGAGCTCTGTGACATTTGTGGGCCTCGGCCACGAAGTAACAGCTTCCAGCTTCTTGGGGTCAGTGGCCACTCCATCGGCAGATACGATATGACCCAGGTAATTGACCGAGGGTTGGTAAAACTGGCACTTCTCCAAAGACAACTTCAGTCCCTCATCATGAAGTCTCTTGAGTACCTTCTCCAATCTCTCCTCATGTTCCTCCAGGGTCTTCCCGAACACAATGATGTCGTCCAAGTATACCAGTACTTCAATTAAATTCATGTCACCCACCGTCTTCTCCATCAGCCTTTGAAAGGTGGCTGGAGAGTTGCACAAACCTTGAGGCATCCGGTCAAATTCAAAGAACCCTATTGGGGTTATGAACGCGGTCTTTTCTCGGTCTTCTGGGTGCATGGGGATCTGGTAATACCCATTCTTCAGGTCCAGCACACTGAACCACTTTGCCCCTGATAGGCTTTGCAAAGCATCCTCTATCCTGGGGGTGGTATACTGATCAGGAACAGTTCTTCGGTTTAGCGTCCGGTAGTCGATGCACAATCTTAACGATCCGTTCTTCTTCCGGACCACCACTATCGGAGAGGCGTATGGGCTTCGGGACTCTCTGATGATGCCTGTCCTCTTCAACTCTGCCAATTGCTCACGCAGGTCTTCTAAATCTCCCAATGGAACTCGTCGAACCCTTTCCCTGAATGGAGCGTCTTCTCGAAGCCGGATCCGATGATGGGCACTCTCTGCACATCCCACATCGAACTCACTTCTGGAGAATGCAGCCCGCCACCCTAGGAGTTGATTCTTCGCTCTCTCTCTCCATTCCGGGGAAAGGGGGGTGTTCCTTGGGTAAAACGCATCGACAGGGATTTCTTTCTCTCTTCCGTCCCCTAGCTCAGTGGGCAAGATTGGAGTTGCAGGATCCACATGTCCTAACAGCACCCGAGCTGGGATTTTCACTGGGGCAGCAGTTGGGTTATGAACACTGACCGAAACCTTTCCGTGGCTCCTCCGTAGCGCTTTTGTTGACACTACCTCCGGGAGGATCTCCACTCCTGTGTTCTCTTCACAGCCACCAGCCTCAAGGACAATGAAGGGGCCTGGCTGCTTCCAGGTCAATTTGACTGATGCCTGTAAACACGCCACCTCTCCGGGTTGTAGCACCTTCTCATGTTGATCCAGGCGCCATATCTTCCCTATTCTTTCCGCTGGGGTTCTCCTTTCTTGTACCAGGCGCTGATATGCTTGCCTCAGCATGGGATGTACAGAAGGGGGTTGATCATTGGGCTCTTCGACCAATGGCGCCAACAGCCTTCTGACAAGATTGGTGTTGGTCCCTATGATTAGGGGACTCCTATTGGCCCCAGGCGGCCGGGGACAGATGATGGCTAAGGCTTCGAAAGTCTCAGCCTTCCCTGTCATGGAAGGATCAAAAGTTAGTCTGACCGATAGGTAACCATCATAGGGAAACTTCTGGGTTCCTATGCCCCATATTTCCAAATCTTCCAGCTTCTGCAAGGGCAAATGCTTCAGATGCTTGTCATAGAAGTCTCGATACAGAAGGGTTACTTGGGCTCCGGTGTCCAGAAGAGCCCTGGTATAAATCCCTTCTACCTGAATCGGGACGACAGGGGAGGGTCCCACTAAATTCTCAGGGAGTGGTGAACAGGTAGCCGTCTTCTTCTGTTCTGCAGTTCTTATCCTTACTCCCCTCCTGGGGGAGTTTTGACTCGGCCTAAGCCGTGGTTGACTCCCAGGTTTGAGGTGTGCACTGACTCCCTGAGGTGAAGTGGCATCTTCCCTAGGCTGTTTGTAAGGGATGGTGGGGTCCTTCTGGATAGGACCAGATTTTCTCCTCGCCCCCCTTTTACTTGGTTGAGTGGAGCTAGCTGTGGTGGTGGGGTCCCTGGGTTGCTCCTTCACCAGGGCCCTCTGAAGTTTTCCGCCGGTTTTTTGGCGCTTAGCTTCAGGCTTCCTGGGGCTTGGACAGACTCTCCTGACATGTCCGGTCCCTCCACAATTAAAGCAGGTCATTTGAATTGTGGGACTAGTTGCTTGCGTTGGGGCAACTCCTGACAGGTTTTCAGAAACTGCTCTCGTCTCTCTTGCTAAACCCGACGGTCCCGCCATTAGTAAGGTCACCATCTCCATTAATTGGGACACCTGAGTCTTAAGGAGTTCAACTTCAGGGGTGTCACCTCCCACATTGACTACCCGGACCCCTACAACAGAGTCTGACTGTCAGACAAAGATGTCTCTTTGTCATCCAACATGGCTTCCTCCTCTCTCACAGTCCGGATCAAGTCTGGATAGTTCAGGAGGCCACCATCTCGGCGAGTTCGTAATAGGATGGCAATAGGGTCTAGGGGCCTGGCTCCCCGTAGGACTTGTTGCGCCCGAACCTCATCTACTCTTTCAGGGCCTATTCCCCTTTTTAGCAGAATTTGGTGTATTATCTTGTCTAGACGTCCCATGTAACTGGAGAGTTTCTCCCCTTCATTTTGGTAGGTATGCTCTAGCTGATAGATGAGGTCTGAAGCCTTCTCAGTGCGCCCAAATACATCTTGTAAAATATCTAGATAGCCCTGAGCAGTGCAATCCTGTTTGCTAAGTTTTAGGTTGCGAATGGCCTCCAATGCAGGGCCCCTTAGGCTCTCCGTAATCCTCTGTTTCTTGTGGGCCTCAGGAATGTCCCATTCACTTAGTGCTTGCATGGCTTGGTCTAGCCACTCTTCAAAGCCATCCTCCCCGGTAGGTATTGGTTGTCTACCCGAGAAGAATCTGAGCTTCCGATACATCCCTGTGTATGGAGAGGGGTCTTTGCGGCATTTTAACATGAAGTCCCCCAATGCAGTGAGGAATTCCGGGCCTATGGTGGCTAAAGGTGTCTGGGACAGGGATTCTTCCCTCTCAGGTTTTGCACAACTAGGCCCTGGGGTGTTCAACTGAAGTAACTGGAGCCTTGTCCCATCCTCTATTTGGATATTGGCTCCTTGGAAACTGTCAGGGATCCCCTTCCTCCACTCTAGCAGGGCATATGCCAGGGTGGTGTCTGAGGCGGGTATCACATCTATCACACACGTTTTCTTCCCCTCTGTGGGTAGTGCATTCACTATCTTGGTAATCTGTTCTTCGGTCCCCATTTCTCTGGGGAACTCGACCACTACACTCCGTTCTGGGCAAGCATTTTCCCTGCTGCACCACTTGGTCGCAGCTGCGACGTCCATCTTAGGAGTTGGTATAGGGCACTGCTTGAGTGGTTGTTGGGTGATTGAGCAGCAAGTAATCCCGGACGAGCCCCCACATGTAGCGATACCCCCGAAGGGGCTGCTTAAGTTTGTTCACTCCGCCACTCTGCCTCTCAACCCCAAGAACTGTCTCAGCCCCAACTGGCACACCTGGCAATAGTGTAAGTGCAAGGACCAATGAAAAGCACACACTTTATAATAAAACACAGAGATCAGCTTTACTGTAGACCTCTATGGGAAGTAATAAACATTAACAACAGGTATATGTTAGGAGAATCAAGAGAACAACAAACACTGTGACGGAAAGCAATATAACTCACTTTTGGACTCGGGCTGCTTTCAGGGGATTCCAACCATGAATAACCCCAAGAGCAGAGGCAAACACTTAAATGGCAACCTCAAAGTGGATTTAACTCCTCTTCATAAATTTGGCCCCATGATGTCCAAGCAGGAGGAGAGCAGAAGAATGACTCTCTGTTGTGTCAGACTTCTCCCTTCTAACCCCCCGACACCATGACCTCAATAGGAAAACACTGTACCCAACTGATGCTTAATAGCTACTTTCAAGGTAAAGCTATTCCTTCACACACCATGCAATATAGAGGCCTGACTACGCATGCGCGTGCTCGTATGGCACCAGTAGCTTCAGTCTCTTTGTAACTGGATGAATGTTGGGATCTTCAGCTAGCCACTTTCGTTGGTGCACTTAAACTCCTTAAACACTTAAAGTGTAATTGTAATCCTGTGGCAGTATTTGTATAGCAAAGTGAACATGGTGTCTGTTCAGCAGGGCCATCTACACAACCCAGTGCCTGGTGAATATGAGCAAGGTATGATGTCTCTGTATGTGTGCAGTGTTCCTGTCATCTGACAGTGGGAGAAATCCCTCTCACCAGATCCTGTGACAAAGGCCCAAACGATCGTCTTGGAAATGACAGGTTCCTCTGGTCACCTCACGATGAGCACTTCACACTGTCAGTGTAGGGACTGTACTGTAGACCACTTCTCTCAGTTTGGATGTTCCTTTGTCTGATGCAGATCACCAAGCATGCAGTGCACTGCCCATCAGCACTTCTTTGCCAGGTCCAATCTCTCTCCTGCCACATGCAATCTCCCTCTCCCTCAGGAGAAAACCCAAGATGGCCCCTTCCCTCTGCTCTCCCTAAGCATGATGGCTTTCGTGGTTCTTTTTTAATTCTATCTCCATATTAGCCTATAAGGCCATTTCTGTTCAAAACTCCATCGTCCACAATGCTTTGCAGCTGCACTTCCTGCTTGAAAAAGTCCTTGTCATTGGCTCCTTTAATGGCTCTCATAATTGGCTCTCTCTCTCTTACAGTCTGAGAGGAGAAGGGGGGGCTGAAATCCCTCACTGCTTTGTCTGTGTCAGGGCAAGTGTCAGGTTACACAGGAGAGGCCAGTCAGCAGATCACAGCCATGAGACAGGATTAATATCTCCTGCTACACAAATAAGTGTGCATTAATTGCTTTTTGTGAAAATTGTAGCATCTACAAACTATGATATATACTGTATACTGGAATTTATGCAACTTTGCAACTATACTGGTAATGGTGGTGATCAGCGACTAATAGTGGGACTGTGATAGTGTAGAGGGCAACATGGCACTAACAGACAATCGCTGGGAGGTGCACTAACTGACTGACGCTGACATTGCTAGTGACACTAATACAGTGTTCAGGTACACTGTCACTAATGACACTGGCTGGAAAGGGGTTAACATCAAGGGGTTAACTGTGTGCCTAACAAGTGTAATGTGTAATATGTGCTGCTTTTTCTATAAAATCTGGCTGTTTTTTCTCTCTGCTTTGCAGATCAGATCACTGCTCTGTTTGTAAACATAGGTCTCTGTGCTGTGATTGGACACAGCCAATCAGCAGGTCTCTGCCATAAATCATTGGCTGACACCTGCTGACTAAATTGCACTGTGTCCAACCACACAAAGCGTCAGCAGGGGGTGCGCAAACCTAGAAGCAAGCATGCAACAGTTCTTTCCATTGCCTAGCCTGCAGCTGCCGCACTGTCACAATAAATCTACTGTGACCAGGCGGCAAGTGGTTAAATTCCTATTCCCAGCCTTCCTTTCAGCCACTCTTTCTAAAGCCATAAATGTCACTCATATGGAACTGCACTTATAATCTATTGCATGTGAAGGATAACAATGATCAGGACAGAAGAGATGCTCCAATGCTTGAGATTCCAGCCCAATAACATGGACAAATATAAGCACTACACAAAGGGGTTTTGCTAACGGTTATGATAGCATAGGAAGGCTTATTGTGGATTAGGCAAAGGTACAAGTAAATCCCTTTAAAGGAGCATTGTCATTAAAATGTTTTAATTATGATAATATGTGAAAGTATTAAGCATATGAATTCTTTTTTTTTCTTCTGTATTTTACATGTCTTTATTTGTATAAAGACCAAGCTGCACAGCAAATGTTATATTAATATGACACTGCCAAGAGTGGTGCCATTCTTTTAAAAAAAATAAAAAATTTTGAACCATGTGACTAAAAGGTATCCTGTCATTGTAGGAACCCTTAGTAGAGCTGCATTTTGTCCAAAATATCCTCCTTCTTATATTAATAAATTAGATAAAATAACATTCACTTTTTGGATATAGTTTGATTTTTGTAATGCTAAAAGATGCAGTATATTACATTTTATAAGCATTTTTAAATTACTACCAACTTTCCATTAATGAAAGAGTTTCAAAATTAAGGACAGATACGTTTTCAAAGTTGTTTAATTTTAATGAGGAAAGATCAAGCACCTTCCATCGTTTAAAAGGCTTCTGAAGATGTTATATTTAAAGTAAATGGTATGTCCACAAGGAGCAGAGAGAATAATTGCCCAGAATGGTGTTATAAAATGATAGGTATTAGATCTGCTCCTTTTTGACCACTTTACCATAACTCTGGCTTAAAACTTCACCCTTGGAGACCAAGCAAAATCCATCACATGGTGAACGAGCATCTTACCTAGAAGTCATTAAAATACAATTTAGTAGAATATTCACTCAGCTGTAAAGTTCCCTGATTTCAGTAAAATGTGTTTCATCAAAGAGAAATTGCAAGCAGAATCCTGCTGTTTGTGAGGCCGCCGAATAGTGTAATGATCTCCGTTGGTGAAAGTGACAATAATTAAAGTAAATTTGAAGCCAGGACTGCTACAAGTGGACAATTACATTTACCAAAATTATTATTGTTGTTTAAGGGAGAATAGCACTTTTAATGAAAAATGCAACCCTTGAATAAACTGCTAAGTTGGCAGTGTTTAGAGCCCAGCCTGAGGCAGTCACATGCCTCCTTTGGTATCTTTTATATGGATCTTGACCACCAGTATCCAGGAGCAGTGGTAGTGGCAATGATCTGTAGCAGTTCTATTAAGCATGTCTCCAGTCTCTCATTGTCTCCTGCAGCATTTCCCCAGTCTCTAACCACATGCTTAGCATGACAGTCCCTGACTTTGTCCTGTTGCATGTCTCCAGTCAGAGTGAGTCTTCTGTAGTATGTTTACAGTAATCCAGAATATTACATGGTGTACCAAAAATCACCACTGCCATCAGTATATGATGATGGTCCTGTGGGTCTCACCCTGCACAAAGAAATTTCAGCATACCGGACAACAATCTAAGTGCCATCAGATTGAAAGTGACCATCACTGGGGGTCAGTTAACTTCAATGTTAATACTTTACGCACAGAAACAATACCTACCAACACTTGTTTTACCATAAACACACACAGCTCATGGTAACTACTGTAACAATTTTAACCTTTAAAGTGGCTGTAATCCTCAGACATGAAATATGAAAAAAAAGCACATCCTTCTATACTGTGCACTAGCCTCTATCTGAAGCACGGAACATGATTTCTCTCTGCTGCCTCATTCCTCTGTTATCTGCATTAGTCACCACTGACAGCTTTTCATGATTCCAAGAGATAATTGGTAGTGGGGGGCTCCAGCACACAGTATATGACTGACAGCCACAGCTGTGCATGTTCCTGTGTACTGTGTGAAGGGGGGAAGTCCCTTTACTCCAATTAGAGTTCAGGGCTCTCCTTGCTGAGCTCTGCAGTGTAAAACTTCAGATCCCTGCTCCCTGCTTTCCAGAGCTGAGAGATGCTGTATAAAATGTGTGTTTGGAAGGCTGAAGAGAAGAGATATCTGCAGAAGAATAGGTAAAACCTACTGTATGTAGGAGGATATATTTCATCTCTATGTATCCCTTGATGCTAGTCATTTCTCTAGGTATATGAAAGGGTTTACCACCACTTTAAGATAGGTCTGTGATAGCTGAAGCCACTCCAGATAGGGATGAAACAAAGTTTAAGATATGGTAGCATATAAATTCGTTAAGTTCTTAATTAGAGTATTTAGAGAATCACTATAACAATTTATAAATATAATGAAAAGGATAAATGTTGCAAGATGACATTTATAAAAAGATATTTCAAAAACACACAATAGAAATAGCAAAAGTAATAGGATAAAAAATGAAAATTGCTTAACTAAGTTTGCCTCATCCCTTGGCAGTCCAGTCCCCTTCACCATTAGTCTAAGGTGGTATATCAGATTCACAGGCCCTCAGGATGATTGTTAGGGGTCTATTTATGAAAAATTTGTTGTGTAAATGTCTCAGCATTTACTCAAAGGTTATGAACTCTATATAGGATATAGCATGTGCTGTTCAAATGTAGATATATGATTTAAAATAGGAAATACTGCACTTGGCCACTAGATGGAGCTAAGTATCAGTGTATGAAGATTCTTGTGCTCACCAAGAACATTGTAAGGCCCCTTTCACACGATTGGTCCGATTCACTTTCATAGAGCAATGGATGTAAACGGACTTGAGTACATTTACACATGACTACCTACAATCTGATCCGATCAGTTATGAAAAAAAAACAGAAGGGTATCAGTTCTCCTTTTGTCTGGTGAATTGTATTACAGGGAAGTCGGGTGCAAAAGGACAGCCAGTTTGTTTACAGTCAGCTGCCCATAGAGCATAGCGGGCAGTGTTCATGTCCGCTCTGCATAGGCAAAGTGACACGGACCGGTCATCTGCCTGCTTTGCTGTGCTCAGCAGGGGATTAGCGGAAAAATCCCATGTTGATTCAAATGGAGTCCACTAATGAATCAGCTACTGCAGAGCATGAACTGCTAAATATAATTACATATAGATACAACATTGCAGAGATTGACATCCATTGTTTGACAAGTTTACTGGACTGAAACCTTTCACAGATGAGCAACAGATCATCTAAGGCAGTGGTCTCCAAACTGTGGTCTTGGGGCTGAATGTGTCTCTTTACCAATTTTATCCAGCCCTTGGGCCATTATCACTATTACAGTCAGCAACAGTGGGGCATAGTTCCTGCCACTAACATCAACAGGGTACTATTCCTTTCAATGGCACCAATGATAGGGCACTATTCCTCCCACTGACACCATTGATGGGGCATTATTCCTCCCAGCGAAACCAATGTTTGGGCACTATTCCTTCCAGTGACATCAACGATGGGGCACTATTCCTCTACCTGACACTAATGATAGGGCACTATTCCTCCACCTGACATCAATGATGGGGCACTATTCCTCCACCTGACATCAATGTTGGGGCACTATTCCTCCAGCTGACACTAATGATGGGGTCTATTCCTTCAGCTGACACCAACAATGGGGCACTGTTAACGCCTACTGACACCAAGACATTTTCTACTCCTGCTGGTCACAGTCTCCTCCTCCTAAAGTTTGAAGGATAGTAAACTGGCCCTTCATTTAGAAAGTTTGGAGACCCCTGATCTAAGGTAAACCATGGAGATGTCTCTGCAACATTATATCAGTTGTACATAGCAGTTCTCTCTGCAGTAGCTGATTCATTACACTGTCAGTGATTTGAATTTCCATACACTTTGTACACAGTGCAGAGCGCTCCCTAATACTATTTCCTCCGCTGGTGGAAATGTGAAAGGCAGCAAAATAAAAACTTCCATTTCACACATATTACAACCATTACAGGTGTATAGTTTTGATGGAAAGTTAAAGTGTTTCTAAACCCAGGACCCTGCATTCACTATATCTGGTCTCCCACAGTACACACAACATGGAAACGCAATTGTTTTAGTAAATATAAACTGCTAAATACCTTTTTCTCATCAGCAGTTTGAGCAGTCTTGTGACTTCTATCAGTGTCCAGCTGAGCACTGGTTAAAGCTTGTAGGAGGAGTTTTCATTCTCCTCTCACTGCCCTATGAGATTGTATAAGCCCTGACCCTCTGTCTGGACAGTGCAGATTGGCCCTGTTCTGACCACATGCACTCTCCTAAGAAAAAAAAACCAAACAAACAAACTGATCATGTGCAGAGTGTCCCCGAGGCTGTGTTCTATCAGGAGATGGAATGGGGAATGTGGAAGAAGGGGAGGGATCAGAGAAGACAGGACTAAACATACTTTTTGCACAATGCAGAAGATTAAACCCTTAAGAACAACAATATAACAAGCATGCTTTACTGCATATACAGACGGATTTTACTGTTGTGGGTTTAGTAACACTTTAAGAGCTCCAGATGCCAATTACTACAAGTTAATATGGACCATAGAGGGTGTTGTTGAAGCCCATCTCATCCAATCAAAAGGGGGGGCTAAAGTGTTTGATTATACTTAACTGGACACGCCTTTAAAATCACGATATGTTAATATTTCCTGATGACAATATTTTATAGTCAACTAACATATTATTACTCAGAACCAAGCCACTAGTTGAAAGAGGCCCAAACATGACATTGATTCCATGAATAGCTTCTTCAAATGGAACAATGTGTCCCATCAGCATTGTAATACAGGAATGCTTGGTTCTTATGTTGCTGGTATTTTTTATACTTTTATATATATTATTGTTATTGATGTAGCACTACCATTTCAGGATTTATGAATTATGTGTGGATTTTGAGAACTGGAAGTTTAACAGAGGACATTTTTAGGTCTAGTGAGCCAAAACGTTGAATATGTATTTTTCCTAAATATGTATGAATGTGAGTTAGGGACCTTAGATTGTACGCTCCTTGAGGTTTAGGGATTGATGTGAATGTACAATATACTGTCCATAAAGCACTGTGTAAATTGGCGCCACTATATAAGTACCTGTAATAAATAAAATAAAGAAATGGTTTTAGGACAGCTACAGTACATAAAAGCGTGTGGTTTTCCAGCCTTTACTTGTTATGATGGCCTTTAACCTTTTACAACCAATTAATTAAAGTCTCTGCTTATCAGTGCTCTGGCTTGCCAGATATCCTACTAGTGAATTTAATGGTATCCAATTAGCCATTCACAAAATACTAGATTATGAGATATTTAAAGCGGTATTAAATGCAAAAACCAAAAATCAATACGTTGCCATTTACAATTCTTAAATGTGGTGGCTGATTTTGTTTTCTTTTTTTTAGCCTTATTTTTATTTTTATTTTCACCTGGTATTCCTTCCCAGTAAGAAGACTGGAATGGTTGGCACTCAGGAAAAACATTCTACCGTATACTTGTTTATTATAGGAACATGACTATGGGTAAGAACAGCAAATGCGATTTGGACAATTAGACCTTAGTCATGGCCATTCCTGTCTTCATTCTGATCCGTGGGGGTATTGGCAGTCTCTAGGTCTGAGCACCTGCGAAGCGGTAATTGAGGGAGGTAGTAGCATCCTCATACCTCTTCCTCCTTAATCCTTCCAATAAGGCCCCTTTCATATGAACATTCTGATTGGGTCCACCTGTCCATTTTTCAGGTAGACCCCATTGTAACTTCTATTCTCTTCTATGGAGCTGCTGGTGTAAATTGACATGTGCTCTTTTACACCCATCTACATCCAATCTGATGCGATCCAGATCGGATGGCAGTCGGGTGTAAATGGACAGGTGGTCCATTTACATCTGACTGCCCATAGAGGAGAGTGGGCTGTGTCCATGTCTGCTCTGTATAAGCAGAGCAGACATAGACTTGACATCCACCTGCTCAGCAGGGATCAGCAGACAGATATCCTTCTAAACAAGTGGATCGCAGGCGTGGGTGTGGTGTGGCCAGGTGTGGGCTACTCCTTCATTATTTCTTTATCAATTAACTAGGTAAAAGGTCTGGAGTTCTAAGTGTGGTATTTGCATTTGGAATCTATTGCTGTGAACCTACATCATGTGTTCAAAGAAGCTGTCCATGCAAGTGAAACAGGCCATTGTAAGGCTTCAAAAATTAAACAAATCCATCAGAGAGATAACAGCAACATTAGGAGTGGCCAAATCAACAGTTTGGTACATTCTGAGGAAAGAAGAACGCACTGGTGAGCTCAGCAACATAAAAAGGCATGGATGTCCACGGGAGACAACAGTGGTGGATGATCGCAGAATCCTCTCTGTGGTAAAGAAAAACCCATTCACAACATCAAGACAAGTGAATGACACGCTCCAGGAGGTGGGTGTATCATTATTAAAGTCTACAATCAGCAGAAGACGACACGAGAGCAAATACAGAGGGTTCACCACAAGGTGCAAACCATTCATAAGCCTGAAGATTAGAAAAGCCAGATTAGTCATTGCCAAAAAACATCTAAAAAAAGTCAGACTAGTTCTGGAAAAGCATTCTTTGGATTGATGAAACTAAGATGAAACTGTACCAGAATGACTGGAATAAAAAAGTATGGAGAAGGCTTGGAGCAGCTCATGATCCAAAGCACACAACATCATCTGTAAAACCTGGTGGAGGCAGTGTGATGGCATGGGCATGTATGGCTTCCAGTGGCACTGGGTCATTGGTGTTTATTGATGATGTGACAGAAGACAGAAGCAGCCGGGTGAATTCTGCAGTGTTTAGAGATATACTGTCAGCCCAGATTCAGCCCAATGCAGCAAAGTTGATTGGACGGCGCTTCACAGTACAAGTGGATAATGATCCAAAACACACTGCAAAAGCAACCCAGGAACTTTTGAAGGAAAAGAAGTGGAATATTCTGCAATGGCCAAGTCAATTACCTGATCTCAACTGAGCATGCATTTCACTTGCTGAAGACAAAACTGAAGGTAGAAAGACAAAATATTAAAAATTAACATTTTATTTATGATTATATTCAATTGTCTAATTACATTTGAGCCCCTGAAAATGGAGGGACTCTGTATAAAAATGGTTTCAGTTCCTGAAATTTGTACTTGATATATATGTTTAACTCCTTGAATTAAAGCTGAAAGTCTGCACTTCAAATTCATTTGGATTGTTTTGTTTTAATTTATTCTGGTGGCATACAGAGCCAAAAGTATGAAAATTGTGCCTGTGTCCAAATATATATGGACCGAACTGTATATTATGTTATGGGAAAAAACAAGGACTGGTATGTTGGAGCTGACAGACTTTATTATAAATGTAGTGTTTGGTTTTGCCTTTAGTATCACAATACAGTATACGGATCCTAACTAAACAGAATTTATGATCACCTGCTCTGTGTCGAGCTGACTATTCAGTCTGAGATTTTGGTCGCTGAAGCAATTCAGCTGGTTTTCCTATGAAAAATTCTGTCTGGAAATTGTGGAAAAATTCAGCCGCGTTGCTAGGATGTTGTTAAGACGCTCCCAGCCATATCTGCTCACCTGCTTACTGCTGAGTTTGTGAACCATAAATGTGCAGAGGTTTGAGAGCTTGCTCCTGTGATGATGCAGGTGAATAGAAATGGCTGGGAGCATCTCAGCAACATCTTAACAATTAGGCAGAATGGGGGGGCATCTTTGAAAGTTTTTCAGCAAGGCTTTGGAGGGTACGTAAATCCCCTACACCTATAGCATTAACATTTTTCAACTTTTCATCAAAGTTTCACAGTTTGTTTACTGGCACCCTTTACCTGCATAGGCAGTTTTTTAGGTAAAGGTAAACTAACCCTTTAACCACTTGCCACCCAATAACAGTACATTTACTGCTAGCGGGCAGCACAGCCAAGAACATTCACAGTGAACTTCCTGGTTTTTGGGCATGTGTACGCACACTCCTTGCTGACCTGTGCTGTGTGTGGACACAGCACGCGTTTGTCAGCAAATGACAGCCAATGATTTTGGCTGTACATCTGCTGATCAGCTGTAACAAATCACAGCACAGAGTACTGTGTTTGCAAACACAAAGAACACTGAACACAGAAGAGCGATCTGGCTATTTCTTCTTTCTGAAATCAACTCTGAGTTCACGCAGAAAAGACAGCCAGAACCTGTAAGTAAAAGCAGCACATATACACTTGTTAGGCACACAATTAACCCCTTGATTGCCCTTCTGATCACCCTTGTCACCCATTATTGTCATTAGCACAGTGTACAGTGTACAGTATTATCATTGTATTAGTGTCACTAATGATGTCAGTGTCAGTGTCCCTTCCAAGCCAGTGTCTGTTAGCACCATATTGCCCGCCATGCTATCACAGTCACACTATAAGTCCCTGATCACCTCCATTGCTAGAACAGCTTCTATGGCTGCAAAAAAACCCAGTATATACCTCATAGTTTGTAGATGCTATAACTTTCACGAAAACCAATTAATATACAGTTATTGGGATTTTTTTTACCAAAGACAGGAAGAGGAATACATTTTGGCCTAAATTTATGAAGAAATTAGATTTTATTGGATATGTTTTATAACATAAAGTAGAAAGTATGTTTTGTTTTTTTTTTGTTTACAGAAAAGAAAAAACTGTGTAGATCAAATCACAGGTTTAAAGCTAACCTATTTTAAAATCTTTAAAACAACGCTGCTTGTAGCTTTAAATGGCTTTCACATGCTTTATCAGGAGATATCAGAGTTTAAACACTAGGGCACCCTGTGTTCCAGGGCTCCTTGTGACACTTATTAAGTTGCTTCAAAGTGCATGAAGGCAATTCTACGTGAATGCATTTTATTAATGTAACCAATTTTGTGGCTGACAGAAACATCTCTTCAAGCTGCCTGGCCTGATTGTAACCAACCACACCATGTGATTATTATTTATAAGAAAAAAAGGAACACATTTTCTACTGGAGGCAACATGCTGTCAGTGTTTTATCCAGAGAAGTCATTGGGCTCTACAGGCCTCCATTTAAGGGATGGTTAACCTATTATTTAAGCTTCAGACAGCGATGTGACTTCTCTCATTAGACAGCATCTCCTCGTGCTTTAGTTTTGTTGTTAGATTTTAACACAAGTGTCCAAAGCATCACTCTAAACAGACTTCTTCAGATTATATAGCTCCTTCTTAAGATGTAGCTGAGACATTCAATTGCACCCAGTGAAGCATGTAAATAATATCAATGACAGTACTCTAGAGTTTCCAGGTAGGGCTTAGCAGTTTTGTTTCCTTATAATGATCTATTGATTGTAAAAGTTTGAGGTAAGAGAGAGCAACTAAACGATCCATAAGTTCCACAACAGAAGGCTTTAATTCAGAAAAGTGTGGATTACAGGTGGAGAGAAATGTAAATGGCAGGGTCAGAGTGTGGTTCCTTCTTTGGAGGGATCTCAGGTATCTTGCTTAATGGCAGGTTCAAATTGAGGGTGTTTGATTCTATCACCCTTATTGCAACAACGGAAGCATTGATATTTGGACAAATAGACAAATATTCTTGCTTAGGTGTGTTATATTAGTAAATTGTGTGTAGATTGTAAGCTCCAAGGAGCAGGGCCCTCTAACCCCTCGTGTTTCACACTGTATTGTTATTGTACTGTCTCATGTATTGTCCCCCATTGTAATGTACAGTGCTGAACGAACTGTTGGGGCTATATAAATACTGTATAATAATAATAATAATATGTAACCATGGCCAAGGATTGGTTACCAATTTGAAGAATATGTGTAATGATTTGAGTCTCCTTCTGTCTATTCTGTGACTAGCCTTTGCAATATGGCTATCCATATGTCAGGAACTTCATTCACATTTCTTTTTTAGATGACAGGTCTCTGACGCCAATATCAGAATTTGCGATACTTTACTCATGAACAATGTAACTGGTGCAACTGGACCGCATGGGTGTATACACATTTGTATAACACACGTAGCAGTTTGGAACCACAACTCAAGAAAAAGTTGGGCATCTCAACAAGGCACGTAAATGTCC
The DNA here is from genome assembly GCF_062004578.1 of Staurois parvus. NCBI lineage: Eukaryota > Metazoa > Chordata > Amphibia > Anura > Ranidae > Staurois > Staurois parvus. Next base: position 15,083,364 of record NW_028317827.1, read on the forward strand.
TTCAGGGCTGGATAGTTTCCAAAACATAGCCTTAGACAATTTCATTTAATAAAGTTCAACTGTGTGTTAAATCAGCTAAATACCATCCAGGTGCATCAAAACCAACAAATGTTCAATGTCTGAGGGCTTGTTCACACCAGCTTGTATTAATATTAATAGAACACATTTGTTACCTTATGCGCATAAGTACTTTTTGGTGTCATTCATCTTAAAAGGCACCCCAATGCACCTTCCACAAAGAGTATGCACTGCATTTTCAATTTTCATGCATTGAGTTGCATTACAACTGGACATGTTCATGCCGGTAATTTTCACTTCTTTTCCTTCTGGTGCATTAATTAATTGAAGAATTTTGTTTTATCGTATTCATTATGTTGAACCGATTTGTTTTCAGAATTTGTTTCGTACCTTCGGCATTCAATAGATATATTCATTGGTCCTGGTGGATTCGAAAAATGTTGCAGTTTTTCCAGAATATTGCTATATATTCAAATGTGGAAGCATTCAATATTTTTGGATGCTAGTCCAACCCACCAAGAGAACTAGCATGAGCTGACTGGACAATATTGACTGTAGTTATGTGCATCCAAATTAATGACTGGAACAAAATTCAGATCCATTCGTTATCCAAATCTAAATTATCAAACAAATTTGAAAATTTAATTCATTTTCCCATTAGCCCAAACTGCGATTGCATCGTGTGACGTCACCCAAATGAAGCTAATACATTTGTTCCTGTGTCCATTTGGAAATTCAGATACATTCAAATCTCTTAAAATGAAAAAGAAATTTTTGTCTATAAAACGAATGAGAGCAAAATGAATAGCACGTGTCTAATTGCAGCCCTCATATTTTGAGTGGGGTGTCTAACACAATGGGGTTGATTTATTAAAGGCAAACAGGCTGTTCACTTTGCAAGGAAATTATCCCTTTGCTAATCTATTTTTCTTTCACATGATTGGATGATGGAAACCAGCAGAGCTTACCCTCATTCTCTAAGCTAAGGGGAAATTTCCTTGTAAAGTGAAAATTGCTTTGCACAGCCTATTTCGCCTGATCAATTTTAGACAAAGACTTGATATACCAATCTTTTGCTTGCTGCTGTTTTTATTATATTGTACAAGCATGGACTTTTTGTTTTAATTACCTAATGAAATGTGCCACAATGTACTTCCACAAAAATGTGTGCATAGCAGTCCAGTGCATAGTGGTGTCAACCATCTCGTACAGTTGGGTGGTTGACAAAACTTGTCACCTTACCTCATGCTTCCTGAGGAAGCCAATCCAGTGAAATGTGTAGAGACAGAGTGGCATGCCTGCCACTTCCGGTTCTGCAGATTTGACGACACTTCCGGTTCCGACTATTGGAACGCATGCCGGTTCTAGAGAATGGAGTGGCGGTGTCAGAGCATAGCTGAGTGATTGTAAAGGTAGCAGCAGTTGCTTACAGACTTCTTTAGGCAGCTGATCAACAATGGTAAAAAAAAAACTAAACTTGAGTCACCCTCATCTCTTTTATTAGACTTCTTCTTTTACTTCCTTTAGCACATTTTGCTCAAGCCGGCTTGTCTTAGTTGAGTCTTCTCTGTGCAGGGGCGGACTGACAACTCATGGGGCCTCCGGGCAATAGGGGATCATGGGGCCCCTGTGTCCTTGCCTATGAAAAAGGTACCAGGGGCATCTCATGGGGCCCCCTACTGACCCCGGGCCCTCGGGCAGTGCCCGAGTTTCCAAATGGTCAGTCTGCCCCTGGCCCTGTGTCTGTACATTCTCTTGTGTACGTCTTTTATCCAGTGTCATGCTTCTATACTGCTATCCTGCCTTCCATGTTACTCTATCTGTCTCCTTTTCTTTCCTTGTCTATTTTACTCCACTCTAAACACCCACCAAGATCTCCATCTGCATAAGGAAGGATCCAACTCTTTCTGCCTCGCACCCCGCACCTCAGTCTATCACCTAGCTGAAATAGGTCACATTGGTTTGGCTGCAGCTAATGTGTCATCAGGGGCTGCACTAGAGTCCCACCATGTGTATGGTGTTTTTAATAATGAGAAAATAATGAGAAAAGTGTACATTAAAATGATTGTAAACGCAGAAGGTTTTTTTAACTTAATGCATTCTCTGAATAAGTTTCTGGTCTTACAGATGCTATTTCAGGTTCGATTTGCAAATTGAAATCACACCTGAAATTGCATCTAATGAAGGTGAAAGTCAGTGTCTCAGCATCTGCGATTTACTGCAGCACAATTTCTAAAGTAGCTCTTGCATTACTTTTTCTGCAGTGTATTGCGATTTCACATACATAGAATATAATGGAAAGCACAATGCAAATCACAAGAAATCATTGAAAATCTTCAAAAGTTGCAATAAAGTCTTCAGAAAGGCACTGAATTCACACACAAATCGTGCAATTTAAAATCACAGTGGTGTGACCAGTGACTTAAGGTAAAAACTTTATGTGATCAGTCCCACCCCCAGCCCCCCTGAATACTTATTTTTCCCAATATTGATCCAGCATTGTGCACGAGAGCAGTTTTGCTGTGCTCTCTCTCTCTCTTTCTCTCCTCACTTGACATGGAGGCCACTGGCTCCTGCTGCTGTCAATCAAATCCAGTGAGCAGAGAGCAGGAGCAGGACCAAGACGTGCTGCGTGTGTAAAAAAAAAAATCCCAGCTCTAACTTTCCAGCCAGCCTGCAAACAAACCGAATTAACCTGTCTAACAGTATGCATTAAAAACAGGCGTTTAGTTAGCCCACATTTGCAAACACATGTGTAAGCTACAGAGCCTCTTCATGGCACCCCGATATTCTGCAGTTCCTAACTCTACAAATTGTGAGAGCCCCCATAGTAGAGGCACATGTATTTAATGGATAGACCAAGGGCAGGTGGACCTGAGGGAGCCCACCACTCCTTAAAGGTACAGTAGTGCACTGGACACCCCCCGCATGTAGCACAACCCCTGTTTTTAACGCATACTGTTAGATTAATTCATGCTCCTTGCTGTGTGTCAATAGAAGAATGCAGCCCAGCTCAGGATTCAGCCGCACAAGTGCGCCTATAGCAAGCTGCCCTCAGAGGGGAGGAGGAGCTAGGTACGCCAGCAGGGGACCGCAGAAGAGTTTCGGAGCTGCTATGTGCAAAACCAATGCACAGAGCAGGTAAGTATGACATGTTTGTTATTAAAAAAAAAAGAAAGAAATAACCTTTACAATTGCTTTAAGGGTCACTCGGTCAAACGTAAGTCAGAACTGTATAGCTAGCTCTCTGAACTATTAATAATATAAGTAAATAGAATGTCATGACCTTGTGGGGGACAAAACCAAAGACCTGTATAAAAAAAGAAAAGAAAAGAAAATCCCAAGTGTTCTCTTTTCCATGTGAAAAGAAAACAGATAATTTCTTTAAACAACCTATTCTGAGTTGGTGAATGCATAACGTGTTGTCCAACTTCCTGACCTTGTTGTAGAAAGTGTTTATGCAGCTAATGGAGTTTTGTATTCTCAAAAGACTCTGTTAGTTCCAGTAATATTATCACAGTCTATGAAGGTTTCTGGACAGAAGTAAATGGACTTCAGCTGTTCAAATGTTGCTATTTCTTGCCCAAAGAAAGGCAAAATGTATAATGTATTTTATTATATTATACTATATTATATGTTCCTATATTAGGTACCCACCATGAGACCTCATAATATATACAGCCATAAATATATATATATATATATATATATATATATATTTACTAAAGGCAGCAAGGCTGCAGTTGTATCCATTTTAGCCCGATCTTAGTGAATGTGGTAAAGCTCTGCTGAATGCCATCAACCAATCATGTACATTCAAAAATGTTTTTTTTTCTGTTTTCCTTGAATCTTGTTGGGTATTCATTATATTTACTAAGAATATTGATAGCTGTTTAGAGAGCTCAAAAGCTCAAGCTGAAATGTATCCACAGAAAAATAAAAAACTACCTTATCATCCCTTACCTCCCTTTTTTTAATACAGCTAAGGTTTCTAATAAAGACAGAGTGTCTGAAAGGGGACAGGTTCTGCTATTTTATTAAGTTCTAATATAAAATGTCAGTTTTGAAAATATATAAAGTAAAAAATAAATAAATAAATAAAAACAAGGATTCCGGATCATTACAGTTTCCCTTTAGCTACATACTTGCTTGATTACATGGCCTCTAACATATACATAAAGATAGGCAAAATTATTTTGCTGAATACTCAGCAATTTTTTCCTTTGTAGAAAGCAACACAGATTTGACAATTTGCTAGCAAAAAAATAGTCATTATTCCCTGTAAAGAAGTGTCAGCGAAATGAACACTTTTGTGCAATCTTGCATAAAACAAAGACGTTCTAATCACTTCAGAGAACATGAGTATTTTGATAAAGGTGAAACTTTCATATTAGACTTATTTTAAAGTAGCTTCTTTCTTTCTTGAGAAGTGCCACTTTCTGTACAGCAGAAAACAGTGTGTGTGAATGACTGATATCAGTATGATAGTCATATTTCCTAGACTTCTGGGACACTAGTACAGCCCAGTTGTAGATGGAGAAAGCTCTCATTTGTGCCTTCAGGAATTTCTTGAATGAGATGTAATCTTATAGTTTCAGATATTAGAAAGTAGCTTGAGGGATTATTCACACTTGTATATTTAGCACGCCTGTTGTAATGCGATCTAACATACACTATATTGCCAAAAGTATTGGGACCAGGGGCGGACTGACCATTTGGAAACTCGGGCACTGCCCGAGAGCCCGGGGTCAGTAGGGGGCCCCATGAGATGCCCCTGGTACCTTTTTCATAGGCTTTTTTGAGTTTGGACAAGGACACAGGGGCCCCATGATCCCCTATTGCCCAGGGGCCCCATGAGTTGTCAGTCCGCCCCTGATTGGGACGCCTGCCTTTACACGCACATGAACTTTAATGGCATCCCAGTCTTAGTCCATAGGGTTCAATATTGAGTTGGCCCATCCTTTGCAGCTATAACAGCTTTACCTCTTCTGGGAAGGCTGTCCACAAGGTTTAGGAGTGTGTCTATGAAGCGCATTTGTGAGGTCAGGCACTGATGTCGGATGAGAATGCCTGGCTCGCAGTCTCTGCTCTAATTCATCCCAAAGATGTTCTATCGGGTTGAGGTCAGGACTTTGTACAGGCCAGTCAAGATCTTCCACCCCAAACTCTATCATCCATGTCTTTATGGACCTTGTTTTGTGAACTGGTGAGCAGTCATATTGAAACAAGAAGGGGCCATCTCCAAACTGTTCCCACAAAGTTGGGAGCATGAAATTGTCCAAAATGTCTTGGTGTGCTGATGCCTTAAGAGTTCCCTTCACTGGAACTAAGGGGGCCAAGCCCAACCCCTGAAAAACAACCCCATACCATAATCCCCCCTCCAATAAACTTTACACTTTGCTTACTGCAGTCAGGCAATTACCATTCTCCTGGCAACCCCCAAACTCAAACATGTCCATTGGATTGCCAGGCAGAGAAGCATTATTGGTCACTCCAGAGAACACATCTCCACTGCTTTAGAGTCCAGTGGTGGCATGCTTTACACCACTGCATCCAAGGCTTTGCATTGCACTTGGTGATGTAAGGCTTGGATGCAGCTACTCGGCCATAGAAACCCATTCCATGAAGCTCTCTATGCACTGTTGTTGTGCTAATCTGAAGGCCACATGACGTTTGGAGGTCTTTACCTATTGACTCTGCAGACAGTTGGCGACTTCTGCCACTGCGCGCTTCAGCATGCGCTGACCCCGCTTTGTCATTTTACGTGGCCTACCGCTTTGTGGCTGAGTTGCTGTTGTTCCCAGTTGCTCCCACTATGTTATAATACCACCAACAGTTGACTTTGGAATATTTAGTAGCAAGGAAATTTCTTGGATGGACTTATTGCACAGGTGGCACCTATCAAGGTACCACGCTTGAATTCACTGAGCTCCTGAGAGCGACCCATTCTTTCACAAACGATTGTAGAAGTAGTCTGTATGCCTAGGTGCTTGATTTTATATACCTGTGGTAATGATTTGGAGAGGTGTCCCAATATAGTGTATGTGTTGTGAATCCTCATAGTTGTAAATGCTGGATCTTGACCAAAATGCTCCATTTCCATTTTTTTTTTGCAGGGTGCAACATAAAACCCATAGAAGTCTACAGAAAGCATGACAACACAATATATATGTGTTTTAATGCATTTTGTAATTAACAAAGTCCCTTAATAACCTGCCTCATGCGTACTAATTCAGATGATAGTTTTGAGGCTCAGGAAGATGGCAGAGCCAATCCTTCTAAAACACAAGTTTTACAAAGACCATGAGAAAATAAATCAGGCCTGGGAACACATGTACAGTTCTTTTTATTCTGATTGGCCTGTTCTAAGTAGTTTCATGAGAAAACAAAAAGTTGTGCAATATGTTGAGAAAGTGGAACTTGATTTCTAACATTGTTTTGCAGCTAATGTGGGTAAATAGATAGATGAAGGTAGTTGATTGTAATGTTGTGTTGCTTATCCTTAGGTTATCACTACTTAACCTTGCATTTTGTATATTTTTGCCTGGTACAATGACCTGCACACAACTTGCTTGCCCGTTTGCCAGCCTGCAGTCTGAGGGCCATGTTGCCTGTACGCAGGAGGCAAGAAAGCACATTTAACACATATTTGCATTACATACACATTTTCCCATTATTATTATTATGCAGGATTTATATAGTGCCAACAGTTTGTGCAGCGCTTTACAAAATATTAGGGAGGTTTGCAGAGATTTTAAATAGGATTGGGGGTTGGAAATAGGGAGGACTTTGAATAAGTAAAGCAACTGGGGGAGAAGGGACATTTTTGAAGGCGGCAAGTCTACCAGCCCAGGAAAATGTGTGCTTTTAAAGGGCTTTTGTAACTCTCAGTGCATTTTTGAGTGAAATGGAGTGTAATTGGCCAGGAATAGACCTTTAACTGGTTTAGTCAGTTGAATCCCTAGGTAGGATATGCTGGAGTCATCCCAGACAAACGGTTGGAATTGATGTTGTAGGATATTTCTAGAGATACCATCGAGGCCTAGATCTAATATTACAGATTTAGTCTAATTGATTTTATAATACGACACTCTACTAAACCATTGTAAAGTATGGTATAGCTCAGCCAGGGAAGAAGATGGTTTGGTGATTGGAAGTATAATGTCAATTGCAAACGGAATGATTTTTTGTGTGATGTTGCCGATGGAGAAGCCTGTTATGTGGGGGTTGGAACGAATGTGTTCTGCTAGGGGTTACATAAGAAGATTGAAAATGAATGGCGATAATGAGCATCCTTTCCTCGTTCCATTTGTTATTTGGAAGAGAAGAGATAGAATGTTTGAAGTGTACACTTTAGCTGATGGTGTAGTGTAGAGGACGAGAAATGCGCTGAGGCTAGGACCTTGAAAGCCAGATTTGAGTAGTACCTGATGAAGATAAGTCCAGCGTACTCTATTGAATGCTTTCTCCACGGCATGGATATTTTATGCATAGCTACATTGGTCCAGTTTGGAGCAATGTAACTATGTATATACTGTATCATACTTGGCTGATGACCCTGGATGTTGGGAATCACTGAAGTAGACACCGCTACTCCAGTGATATCCACTAGCTTCTGGGTACTGTGTTAAGCATTCACGAAATGCAAAGCATTCCCTGAATGGCACCCACACTGAGTGAGCAACCTCCTATGTTCAGAGTACTGGTGTCTACTTCAGTAATTTCCAGCTTCCAGGGGCATCACACAGGTATGATATATACATAATTACATAACATTATACAATATTCAGAATTCATCTTTAAGTAAAACAATTCTGCATTGCCTCCTAAGAATCTGTATTTAGGGAAAGGGCTTCAGAGAGATGTAATGCTGGGGGCATGACTATGTCAATGTAATTCACAAATGACAAATCACCTTATAATTCGGTCATGTAGCCAATTTTAAGTCACACATTAAAGCTGGACTTCAGCCAAAATTTCTTCTTGCATACTAGACAGAATGGGGAAGGCTCGGAATGTCAGGTTTTTATTGTTAATTGTATCCCCTGGGATAATCTGTAAAAGCTATTCTGGAATGTTATTATGTATCTAACATACAGTATAACAATAGTATATAAAAAGTTTCCCTAACACAACTTTTCTTTAGAAGTACCGGTAAGTAAAACATCTGTTTGTTTCTGATAGCCTTTAATTTGCATGTCTGTTAGCATGGAGATCTTTAATGTAAGCTATAATGGATCGTACATATAATTTTCAAATGGCAGTAAATGTCTTTTTCAACCAAGTGTCAGTAGCAGAATTTTCTAAACTATAAAGACAGCTGTATGGGTCAAAGTTATATTTTATATCCTAGATTTGTAGGTAAATGCCATCATTAGATAGTAAAAACATTTTAACACAGAGGAACAGTCTGGTAACTGCTTCTTTAGTGAATAGCTATAACAATTCACCTTGAACATTTTTCATCTTCTCAAAATAACCTGTTTATGGAGGCAGCTTGTATTTATGGAGCACTTAACCATGTTTATGTCAAATGCAAGTGGAAACATTTCACCAAACATCTTTTTGGGTGAATGCTTTGTATAGTTTTTAGATTTTTAAGGGACACTGAACCAAGATTGCTTGAAGTTCAAAAGTGAATTGCTTTATTATATTCTTCTGTCTCCCTATATTTCTTCACGCTCTAAGTATAATTTGGCTAAAGAAAAATTGGATACAATAAAAACCCCCAAAATCCAACAGAAACGGAACAGAGAAAGGTACAATGCAGTTTGAGTACTGAAATGCTAAAGTAATTAAAGTGTTAGATTTAGGTGAAAGTGTAATAATAAAAACCTCCCACTACCTGGGTCCCTCCCTCTGCAATTATATATACTGTAAACATCTATTTTATTTATTACAAGTACTTATATAGCACCATCAACTTACATCAGTCTCTACCCTCAAGGAGCGTACAGTCTAAGGTCCCTAGGACACACTAGTACATACATATACTAGGGCCAATTTAGAAAGCATCCAGTTCACCTACCAGCATGTCTTAGGAGTGTGGGAGAAAACTGGAGTACCCGGAGGAAACCCACGCAGGCAGGTAGTGTCATGCTTGGGAATCAAACTGATTTTTGTAAATATTTTATTATATCTTTTCATGTGACAACACTGAAGAACTGACACTTTGCTGCAATGTAAAGTAGTGAGTGTACAGCTTGTATAACAGTGTAAATTTGCTGTCCCCTCAAAATAACTCAACATACAGCCATTAATGTCTAAACCGCTGGCAACAAAAGTGAGTACACCCCTAAGAAAAAATGTCCAAATTGGGCCCAAAGTGTTAATATTTTGTGTGGCCACCATTATTTTCCAGCACTGCCTTAACCCTCTTGGGCATGAAATTCACTAGAGCTTCACAAGTTGTCACTGGAGTCCTCTTTCACTCCTCCTTGACGACATCACGGAGTTAATGGATGTTAGAGACCTTGCGTTCCTCCACCTTCCGTTTGAGGATGCCCCACAGATGCTCAATAGGGTTTAGGTCTGGAGACATGCTTGGCCAGTCCATCATCTTTACCTTCAGCTTCTTTAGCAAGGTAGTGGTCGTCTTGGAGGTGGGTTTGGGGTCGATATCATGTTGGAATACTGCCCTGTGGCCCAGTCTCCAAAGGGAGGGGATCATTCTCTGCTTCAGTATGTCACAGTACATTTTGGCATTCATGGTTCCCTCAATGAACTATAGCTCCCCAGTGCCGGCAGCACTCATGCAGCCCCAGACCATGACACTCCCACCACCATGCTTGACTGTAGGCAAGCGCAAACCCACTTATCCAGACATGCCTGCTTTTACTTCACACTTGTAAGTGTTTTTATTCATCAACTTTGCCTGGTTTCAACCACTTGCCTACTGGGCACTTATACCCCTTTCCTGCCCAGGCCTATTTTCAGCTTTCAGTGCTCTCACACTTTGAATGACAATTACTCAGTCATGCAGCACTGTACCCATATAAACTTTTGTCCCTTTTTCACACAAATAGAGCTATCTATTGATGTTATTTAATCACCACTGTTTTTGTTATTTTTTGCACTATAATCAAAAAAAGACCAAATATTTTGAAAAAAAATATATTTTTCTTAGTTTCTATTATAAAATTTTACAAATAAGTAATTTTTCTTCATAAATTTTGACCAAAATGTATACTGCTACATTTCTTTGGTAAAAATACCACAATGCATATTATTTAGTCTGTGTGAAAGCTATAGAGTCTACAAGCTATGGTACTAATCATTGAAAATTGATCACACCTGATCACACCTGATGTACCAATAGCCTATCTCATTTCTTGAGGCCCTAACAAGCCAGGACAGTACAAATATCCCCTAAATTACCCCTTTTTGGAAAGCAGACATTTTCAAAGTATTTAGTAAGAGGCATGTTGAGTTTTTTGAAGTTGTAATTTTTTCCCACAATTCTTTGGAAAATGAAGTATTTATTTTAATGTTTTTCCCCCCACAAAATTGTCATATTAACAAGTTATTTCTCACACACAGCACAGACCTACTTGCAACTACACCCCAAAATACTTTCTGCTACTCCTCCTGAATATGATGATACAAAATGCGTGAGACTTTTCCACAGCCTGACCACATAGAGAGTCCCAACATGAAAGGAGCACCATCAGGTGTTCTAGGGACATAAATTACACATCTAACATCTTGACTACCTATTACACTTTCTAAGGCCTTGAAACACCAGGACAATGGAATTAGCCACAAAATGACCCATTTTGAGAAGCAAACACCCCAACATATATTCCATGAGGCATAATGAGTCTTTTGAACATGTTGTTTATTTCCAAACATTTTCGGAATATGCGGGAAGAAAATGAAAATGTATTGTTTTTTACACAAAGTTGTCCATTTATAAGATATTTCTAACACATAGCACATAAATACAAAAAAACAAAAAAAACAAAATACATTCTGCTACCTCTCCTGAGTATGGCAATACCAAATGTGTGAGACTTTTCCACAGCCTGGCCATATACAGAGTCCCAACATCCAAGTAGCACCTTTAAGCGTTCTAGGGGAAAAAATTACACATCTAATTTCCTAACAACCTTTCACACTTTTGAAGGCCCTGGAGCACCAGGACAGAGGAAACATCCACAAAATGACCCCATTTTGGAAAGCAAACACTCCAACATATTTTTTATGAGGCATAATGAGTCTTTTGAACATGTTGTTTTTTTCCCACAAGTTTTTGGAATATGTGGAAAGAAAATGAAAACATCAGCACCCATCAATGCACTGATGGGTGCTGATGAGGGTGCACTGATGGGTGCTGATGAGGGTGCACCGATGGGTGCTGATGAGTCTGCACTTGTGGGTGCTGATGGGGGTGCACTGATGATGAGGGTGCACTGATGGGGGTACCATGATGGGTGCTGATGAGGGTGCACTGATGGGTGCTGATGTGAAGTAATGTGGCTGCACTAATGGGCACTGATGAGGTTGCACTGATGTGCAATAATGCACTGCACTGAGGCTGCACTGATAAACAGCTACTGATGTGCACTGATGGGTGCTAATGAGGATCCACTGATAGGGTGGCACTGATGTGTATGAATAAGTGGCACTGATGTACACTGATAAGCTGCAGTAATTAGGTAGCACTGATGGTAATGAATGAGCACTGATGTACACCGATAAGTTGCAGTGATGAGGCAGCACTGATGGGCACTGATAAGCTGCAGTGGTGAAGCAGCAATGATGAGCACGGATAAGCTGCAGTGATAAGGCAGCACTGGTGGACACCATTGAGCCCTCACTAATGGGCACTGAGCCCTCACTGATGGGCACTGATGTGCAATGATGAGCACTGATATGCACAGGTGGGCTCTGATGTGCACTAATATGCACAGCTGGGCATTGATGAGCACTGATGTACACAGATGGGCACAGATGGGCACTGATGAGCACAGATAGGCACTGATGAGCACTGATATGCACAGATGGGCACTGATGAGCACTGAAATGCACAGATGGGCACTGATGCGCACAGATGGGCACTCACTGGTGGGCACATATGGGCACTCACTGGTGGGCACATATGGGCACTCACTGGTGGGCACATATGGGCACTGATGAGCACTGAAATGCACAGATAGACACTGAAGAGCACATATGGGCACTCACTGCTATGCACAGATGGGCACTGATGCACACAGATGGGCACTCACTGGTGGGCACTGATGGGCACCGATGAGCACAGATGGGCACTGACGGGCACTGATATGCACTCACTGGTGAGTATGATGAGCACAGATGAGCACAGAGGGGCACTGATGAGCACAGATGGGCACTGATGGGCACCGATGAGCCCTGATATGCACTCACTGGTGGGCACTGATGAGCACAGATGGGCACTGATGAGCACAGATAGGGCACTCACAGTTTAGGAACCGATTCTCTTTCCTTTCTTCACACTTGGTATTGGTGTGAGGAAAGGAGAGAGAAAACCCAGCCATGACCCTGCTGTGTTTACATTTATGATTGTTCTGTCCAATGACGAGGGATCATAAATGTAAACAGCCGCTGTAATTGGCCGTTCACCCCCCACCCCCCGTCTTCGTGATATGCTGTGTACGAATCCAATGATTTGCAGGGGTCTCCCAATACTTTTGGAAATATAGTTTGTGTGTATATATATATATATACAGTCATGGCCGAAATTGTTGGCACCCTTGATATTTCTCCAGGAAATCATGTATTTCTCACGAAACGTATTGCATTAACACATGTTTTGCTATACACATGTTTATTCCCTTTGTGTGTATTGGGACAAAACAAAAAAAGGGAGGAAAGAAAGCAAATTCGACATAATGTCACACAAACCTCCAAAAATGGGCTGGACAAAAGTATTGGCACCCTTTCACAACTGCGGATAAATAAGAATGTTACAAGCATGTGATGCTCCTGTAAACTCACCTGGGGCAAGTAACAGGTGTGGGCAATATAGAAATCACACCTGAAAGCAGATAAAAAGGAGAGACGTTCACTTAACCTTTGCATTGTGTGTCTGTCTGTGCCACACTAAGCATGGACAACAGAAAGAGGAGACGAGAACTGTCTGAGGACCTGAGAACCAAAATTGTGGCAAAATATCAACAATCTCAAGGTTACAAGTCCATCTCCAGAGAACTAGATTTGCCTTTGTCCACAGTGCGCAACATTATCAAGAAGTTTGCAACCCATGGCACTGTAGCTAATCTCCCTGGTCGTGGACGGATGAGGAAAATTGATGAAAGATTGCAACGCAGAATAGTCCGGATGGTGGATAAGCAGCCCCAAACATGTTCCAAAGACATTCAAGCTGTCCTGCAGGCTCAGGGAGCATCAGTGTCAGCGCGAACTATCCGTCGACATTTAAATGAAATGAAACGCTATGGCAGGAGACCCAGGAGGACCCCACTGCTGACACAGAGACATAAAAAAGCAAGACTACAGTTTGCCAAAATGTACTTGAGTAAGCCAAAAGCCTTCTGGGAAAACGTCTTGTGGACAGATGAGACCAAGATAGAGCTTTTCGGTAAAGCACATCATTCTACTGTTTACCGAAAACGGAATGAGGCCTACAAAGAACAAAACACAGTACCTACGGTAAAATATGGTGGAGGTTCAATGATGTTTTGGGGTTGTTTTGCTGCCTCTGGCACTGGGTGCCTTGACTGTGTGCAAGGCATCATGAAATCTGAGGATTACCAAAGGATTTTGGGTCGCACTGTAGGGCCCAGTGTCAGAAAGCTGGGTTTGCGTCCAAGATCCTGGGTCTTCCAGCAGGACAATGACCCCAAACATACGTCAAAAAGCACTCAGAAATGGATGGCAAAGAAGCGCTGGAGAGTTCTGAAGTGGCCAGCAATGAGCCCAGATCTAAATCCCATTGAACACCTGTGGAGAGATCTTAAAATTGCTGTTGGGAAAAGGTGTCCTTCCAATAAGAGAGACCTGGAGCTGTTTGCAAAGGAAGAGTGGTCCAAAATTCCGGGTGAGAGGTGTCAGAAGCTTATTGATGGTTATAGGAAGCGACTGATTTCAGTTATGTTTTCCAAAGGGTGTGCAACCAAATATTAAGTTAAGGGTGCCAATACTTTTGTCCAGCCCATTTTTGGGGTTTTGTGTGACATTATGTCATATTTGCTTTTCTGCCTCTGTTTTATATTTGTTCCAATACATACAAAGGGAATAAACATGTGTATAGCAAAACATGTGTTAATGCAATACCTTTTTTGTGTGAAATACTTGATTTTCAGGAAAAATATCAAGGGTGCAAACAATTTCGGCCATGACTGTATATATATTTTTTTTTTTTTTTGTCAGGGTCTTCTGACTGGGCCGATGATCTCACAGGTCTTTTATCTTCTTCTCCAGCACCAGCAGTGGCTAGACTTTTCTCCAGGACCACTCCAGAGTGGTGTTCATGCAATGATGTGTGAGTGCCGTTCAGTACAGTAATATTCTGAGCTTAGGTTGTGTGATGATGAAACCCCAGTGAGCATGTACATGAAAACCCAAGCTTAGCTGAATGAAAAATAATTGCACCTTTACATCAAAAATTTAAATATGAATTCTCAACACCTTCCTCACTCCTCCGGTCTCCTCTGCTTTGCCAATAATGTTATGCTACCCTTGTCTCTATTTGTACCAGTCCGTAGAATTGTAAACATAAACAGCCCCAGATACTAAGTGGCAGCATATTGCTGGCAATGGCTAGTGGTCTTGGTCAGCATGGTCATGTGACAGTGCTGACCAGTGAGAGTCTCATTACAGAACAGAAGAAGACAGAATAGGATACTCTCAATGGTTAATTTTTTTTTGGTATAAAGGTGGGTAGGCTGTTATTCAATCTGGAAAATTGGGGGGATCTAATTGTGGAAAAGAATTACAAAGTGAAACTGGTCTAGATTGAAGTAGTGCAGGAAAAACTGTTTTGCTTTTTTATTTTAGTTTCACTCTTACTGGTTCTGTGCTGATATCCCCACAGCAGGGGCGGACTGACCATTTGGAAACTCGGGCACTGCCCGGGGCCCCATGAGATGCCCCTGGTACCTTTTTTCATAGGCTTTTTTGGGTGTGGGTGAGGATACAGGGGCCCCATGATCCCCTATTGCCCGGAGGCCCCATGAGTTATCAGTCCGCCCCTGCTCCACAGGTAAATGGGCCCATGTCCTTAGTCTTGTGGGTAAATGACACTGTGGTGAAAGGGAATTACTGTGCTGGGGTCAGCACTATAGCGAAGGTTATTACTGTAGCCAGAGCTGCTGAGGGACTTTAAAATAAACAGCCTAGATTTTGCCTTTAGGACTGTATATTCAATATAAATGCCTTTATTTTTCATTCTAACATGTTGTAGGAATAGTATGATGGTGTTCGTCTTTAAATCCAAAACGTCATATGGTGGCACTTGCCTGGTTTTTACTATTATGATCCTCTCTCAGCTACTAGTCACAGTTATGTTCATGGCTTGTCTTAACAGTTTTGTGCAGCAATATGTTTCTTTCAACGTTATTTTATACGTATACTATCTCCGTTTATGAGAGTTGATAGAAGAGAAATGGCCCATCATAATGAGAGGAAGCAGTCCCCAAAAATCTTGGCGCCAACCCTGCATACTTAAATTCAATCTTTGCAGTTTTTGGATGAACATAAAACAGATTTATTGAACAATCAATCAAAGTAAGCTAAAAGAGACACACATATATATATATATATATATATATATATATATATATATATATATATTTAAAACCTACATTTTTTTTATCACTGCATAAAAGCCTACAATACATTATCATAAAACATTTTATTTCATTCCCATGCTTTTACTTTTTTCAAATTAATTTGAATTTAATTCGAAGAGTGTTTCATGGTCTGAATAACTTTACTATTTATCTGCATACATTTTAAAGTCACATGTAAAACATGCAGTTGACTTAAAGCTACCAGACCACTCCAAAGTAAAAAATGATTGGCCATTAATATAGTTGATGTGTTCTTACTGGTAATTCAGTTAACTTAATGTACACTGTCCACAATGTATCGTGTATTAAAACACACCAAAAAAATCAGCCTTTGGTCCACTTTTAAAAATGAAGGAGCATGAGGGAGGGCAGGGAGGAGTGGTGAGAAGTGTTACAATTTGCATAAACATAATCATATTCAACAGCAGTTTAGTTCTTGGTCAAATGACCTACACATGCAGTTCATTATGATGATGCCATCCAATAATGCACCTATGGGAGTCCAGGACAGTCCCACTTCTGTGCCACCCAATGCAAAAATGAATTAATATAATAACTCCATAATAACCTATATGTAGCTAGAGATTTCATAATCCTCTGCCACCATAGAGTCATGGTAGGATGGGGACCCCCAAATGCCATTCACATGATAGCAGCAATCTCCCTTCTCCTGTCACACTGTAATAGTGTCTATGATAGTCTTAGGAAAAAATTAATAATAGCGCCTATGGTCAAAATTATATAACTTACTAATAATGTACCAGCTGCAAAAAATCACCATATATAAAGTGTACCAATAAATAAATAATTTGCGTTAGTAAATGTGTATAAATATATAAATATATATAAAGAAATCATCAAATCATAAGTCCAGAAAAAAAAATATATATATGCCAATACCACAAAAAAATATAAAAAACTTTTAGGTGCAAAAAACTTTTGTGCAAAAAAGTGTCTGAATATGAAAAATTTCACCAAAAAACCTTGATAATATAATGGCAGATCATCCATAAATATATCTTCAGAAACGGAAACTCTGCAGCACACCGATCCTCATCGATCGAAATAACAGGATGAAAAACTTTGTAGTTAATCGAAAATCCACTTCTCCAATAGTTAAAGGACCACCTTCAAACGTATCCATAGGGGGAAATGCCAAGCACTCGAGAGAAACAGAAAGACTTCATGGTGCAATATTATAAAAACCAATTCCTTTATTAGGTACTCATTGCACTTACTCAAGAGGTGTCCCAGCCGACACCAGCATCAACAGCATAACAGCAATCACATAAAAGAGCCTGGCTACTCAGCACATGCGCAGTAGCTGGCAGCCAAAAACGTAATGACGTCACATCAATCAAGCCCCGCCCTACGCGTTTCGTCATCGACATCCTCACGACGTCCTCCGCTCCGTGAGGACGTCGATGACGAAACGCGTAGGGCGGGGCTTGATTGATGTGACGTCATTACGTTTTTGGCTGCCAGCTACTGCGCATGTGCTGAGTAGCCAGGCTCTTTTATGTGATTGCTGTTATGCTGTTGATGCTGGTGTCGGCTGGGACACCTCTTGAGTAAGTGCAATGAGTACCTAATAAAGGAATTGGTTTTTATAATATTGCACCATGAAGTCTTTCTGTTTCTCTCGAGTGCTTGGCATTTCCCCCTATGGATACGTTTGAAGGTGGTCCTTTAACTATTGGAGAAGTGGATTTTCGATTAACTACAAAGTTTTTCATCCTGTTATTTCGATCGATGAGGATCGGTGTGCTGCAGAGTTTCCGTTTCTGAAGATATATTTATGGATGATCTGCCATTATATTATCAAGGTTTTTTGGTGAAATTTTTCATATTCAGACACTTTTTTTGCACAAAAGTTTTTTGCACCTAAAAGTTTTTTATATTTTTTTGTGGTATTGGCATATATATATATTTTTTTTCTGGACTTATGATTTGATGATTTCTTTATATATATTTATATATTTATACACATTTACTAGCGCAAATTATTTATTCTATGATAGTCTTACAATATTTCAGATGCTGGTAAGACAGAGAGAAAGAATGAGAAAGAGATAGAGAGAGAGAGATGGAGAAAGAGAGAACAGGAACAATTCATCTTCTACAGTCTGGAGCTTCTAAAAATAATGGCTGCTCCAGAATGCTCTACTACACTGAAAATAATATCTAGACCTCATAGTGGAAATAGAAACACTTCTATTTTTTTATATTTAATAAAAAAAAGTAAATGATATCCAGTTTTGCTATGTTCATTGCCTGCTTTAAGTGACAACTTGTCATACTTTTTTAAATAAATGTCTTTGGAAAAAAACTGCTCTTCCATGAGTACCCCAAGGTAAAACTTTTACATATTTAAGTGCCATCAGTAAGAAAAGCTTTTCTTATTGAAAAATGTCATGCTTTCTGATTTATTTAACAACATCTTCCCGATCAAAAGAAAGCAATAACGTTTATGATGGAAACAAAAGGTAGATGAAAGAAGCTTGCCCTGGAGACAAGATCATACCGAGCTCCGTGTCACTTTTTTTGTGTATCAGTTATTTGAATAAATAGCAGTAAGCAAACACAAAATATAGTGAGAAACTCAAAAAAAGAGATATATTAGTCAAGACCTTTAATGTGAGCAGATAGATGTCCTCTCAGCATGATGTGGTTCTCTTGCTGGTTTAGAATTAGTTTAAAAGGTACATCCAATTTAAAGCTGAACTCTAAGCAGAGAAACTCTCATTTAAATAGAGTTATCAATAGGCACAGATAATATACATCTGCTTTGTGTGTCCCAAATGCCTTTTAAAACCCAGATATTAACTGGTAAATGTAGCAGTGACATAATTACTGGGCTACATAGCGAACCACTACAAAACCTGCTGAAAGCTGGAGGGACGTAGATACAACATGTAGTCATTCTGCACAACACGAGAGAGCAGAAGTGAATGGCCTATATTACACAAAACTCCTACACAGGCAAAGTGCAGGAGTTATTTCATACTGGATGAAGCAACAATACACATGTATTTAGTCAATATTTGTTGAGCCAGGAAGTCAGTTTTAAACACATTTCTTTTTAGACATTTTTCAGTAGAGATATATGGGAGAAATGAGCTACCTTTGCTTTCAAGATGAGTTCTCTGGGTACATGAATGCATACAGTTTTGCATGCAAAGTAACAGATGTGTCACTGTGACTTGGACCCTAGGAGGGACCTGGGGGGCAGCCTCCTTCCCACTGACTATAGACCCGGGACTAAGGAGACCCCCTTTGGGGTTACAAGGAACCTTTTCCCCAAGAGGGTTATATCACTTCCCTGGGTACCTGGCTGGCTGTGAATTATACCAGCTACCATTTCTGGACTGTTTCTGGGACCCCTTGACATACTGTGATTTGTGAAACTATTATTCTGGAGCAATGTGTTATGTGTAGGGGGTGTATTCTAGCATATGCAGGGTTAAGAAACTTTATTTTCTCTTACAGGTTTCCTGGCATCAACTATTGTTTGCTATAACTAGGTTTAGGTGATAAGCTCTAACTGTTGGGTGCCAGGAAGGAATCTATTGCTTTCTTGTGTTTTATTGTTTCATTGTTTATGTAATGTAATTTTATCCTTGGACTTGTAATGTGTGCCATACCTGTCTAGGGGGGAAGTTTTTGTGTATAAGCGCAGTGCTGTTTGTTAATAAAGTCAGTCCTGTTTTACTCCAACATTGGTTCTGTCTAATGCTTAGGGTAAATTTGCTATATTCTAGCTTCAGAGTGGAGGAAGCTATAGTTTGGTGAAGATTCAGAGTTGGGGTGTCAGGCAGTCCATCACAAGTGACAACATGGTGATTCAATGTCTGTGTTTATAAATAAAGTCACGTGATCACCATATCAATGCAGACATAAGGTTTGGAGAAAATTGACACATATCCTTTCTTAAAGTGCCATTCTTAAAGCGGAGCTCCACCCAAAAGGGGAAGTAACACTTTAAGTCTTTGTCCTCCGCTCCCCATTAAGGATTGGCACCTTTGAGTAGCGGGGGAGCGGGTACCTGAATTTGACAAGTATCCACTCCCACTTACACTGCAATTGCCTAAGGCGATCAGAAGCAGAAGTTGTCCCCCCCCTCCCCATAGTCTTCTGGGACACGTGATAGGTCCCAGAAGACTACGGGGCCATTCACAAAGCACAGCGCAGCTGCAAGCTATCACAGCCGGGTGCCCACACTGAAGATGCCGGTGCCAGGGAGAAAAGACGGCCGGTGAAACCAGCTGTGATAAGGACACCACTGGACTGAGGGACAGGTCAGTGACTGTATTTTAAAAGTCAGCAGCTACAGTTTTTGTAGCTGCTGACTTTTATTTTATTTTTCAGCTGGAACTCCCCTTTAACCGCCTCCCGCCTGCCATATAAGGCAATGATGGGCGCAAGGTGGTTCTCTCATTCTGGGAGGACGTCATATGACGTCCTCCCACTCTAACCGCATGTGCGCGGCTCTGGGAGTGTGTAGCGAGGCGATCAGTGGGGCGCTGTGTCCCTCGGACACAGCGGATCACCGCTCAGTGGAAATAACCGAAGATGTCGGCTCGGTCATGTGATCAGCTGTGTCCAATCACAGCTGATCTCATGTAAATAGGGAAATGCAGGTTATCGGCATTTCTCTCCGTACTAGATCTCATGCTGATAGCTCAAGAGGAGCATCCCTCAGAGGGGACATGTACACTGATCATCAGGGCACTGATGAGCAGTGTGCCCTGATGATCAGTGTAGCCCCAGCAGTGCCACCTGTCAGTGCTCATCAGTGCCACATCAGTGCCTACCAGTGCATATCAATGCCACATATCAGTGTCTACCAGTGCACACCAATGCCACATATCAGTGCCCATCTGAGCTGCCTTTCAGTGCCAGTCAGTGCCACCTATCAATACCAGTCAGTGTTGCATATCAGTACGCATCAGTGCCCGTCAGTGCTACCTATCAGTGCCGCCTAACAGTGCCAGTCAGTGCCGCCTATCAGTGCCAGTCAGTGCCGCCTATCAGTGCCATATATGAGTGCTGTCTTTCAGTGCCCATCAGTGATGCCTGTCAATGCCCATCAGTGCCACCTACCAGTGACTCCTCATCAGTGCCCATCAGTGCCACCTATCAGTGCCCATCAGTGCAGCCTATCAGTGCCCATCATTGCAGTCTCATTAGCGCGCATCAGAGAAGGAGAAAAATCACTTATTTACAAAATTGTAAAACAAAAACTAAGAAAAAAATTTTTTTTTTCAAAATTTTCAGTTATTTTTGTTTTTTTTAGCAAAACATAAAAAACCCAGAGGTGATTAAATACCACCAAAAGAAAGCTCTATCTGTCTTAAAAAAAAGATAAAAATTTCATATGGGTACAGTGTTGCATGACCGCGCAATTGTCATTCAAAGTGTGACAGCGCTGAAAGCTGAAAATTGGCCTGGACAGGAAGGGGGTATAAGTGCCCTGTAGGCTAGTGGTTAAGCATGCTATCTAAAGCTGAACTCTAGCTACACTAACAGGAAATATCAGAAGTGGGGCTAATGTGGAATATGAACTTATTATTTAAAAATATAATTCTAAGCACTTTATTGTAAATGTTAGAGCTGCTTTATTACCACCCACTGATAATGTGACAGCTTTCTAGTATGCATCGTGCTAGTGAAACATTAAAGGACATGGGTGTTGCGTTAAACTGAATGTGAACCTAAAGTAGCAGAAAGATTTACTGTACACATGGAGAGTCTCCATGTGTGGGAACTCCAGTTTTTTCCTTTTCCATGGAAAGTTAAATGAGCTTGTACTACAAAATATGAAAGCCACTGGATCTATAGCTTCAACATATATTGGTGTGATGCTACAAAACACCTCCCTCTTATTTGAATTAAGTTATAATTCAGTTATTAGTGCTTTTTGTGACTCTCATATGATTATTGCACATAAACTCTACTGATGTGTTAAAACTCCTCCCCTGGGAGATAAACTACCAATATTACCTACAGTATGTAATGTGAATGCAGCATATCATGTGTTTAAATACCTTCCCCACACATAATATAAAAATATATATGCACTACAGGACACCTCCCCCTTTAATATGTACATCTAAGCAATTGAATGCAATACCTCCTTTGTAGCAAATAAATACATTGCAATTATCAAAATCAATGTAAATACAATGTGTACAATTATTAAAAGTCCTTTAAAAAGTGCTTATTTGTGCAGTCCATTTAAAGTGCTCATTGAGATAAAGTGCCATATCCACACTGCTTGGTATGTGTGACACCCGTGCTCCCCTCCTAAAACTGCACTCACCGGAATTCCAGGACCCCTTGTTTAAAAACAGGTCACATGCTCTCTATTCACCACCATCTGTATCCTCCCTGGATGTATACTCGGCTGGTATCAGTTCTTCTCCTTTCTCCTCCACTCAACCAATATGTAGTGAGTGAACCAGACAGCAAGCTGCAATAGTATTATACTATTTACTAAAACTTTCACAGACAAACAAAAACACACTTACAATAAAAAATGAACTGTATCTAAATACAAGCAGCAGCGCTTTTTCTCATCCAGGGAACGCCTGCATTTCACAGATCGGAAGTGAGGAACCGAAAGTGGTGCAAGAGGCTCCGCCCAACACGTTTTGTCAGCATGATGCCATCAGCATTTTCAAATGATGTCAGGAAAGGCAGCCCCATGTTTGTTTAGCTTTAGTTTTCCTTTAGAATCAAACATTGAAAATAGAAAACCTCACTTTATCAGGTACACCTTGTTAGTACCAGGTTGGACCCCTTTTTCCCTTCAGAACTGCCTTAATTTTTCCGGGCATAGATTCAACAAGGTGTTGGAAACATTCCTCAGAGATTTTGGTCCATATTGACATGAGTTACTGTTGCCTTTCTATCATCTTGAACCAGTCTGCCCATTCTCCTCTGACTTCTGACATCAACAAGGCATTTTCGTCCACACAACTGCCGCTCACTGGATATTTTCTCTTTTTTGGGCCTAGGGATGGCTGTGTGTGAAAATACCAGTAGATCAGCAGTTTTTTCAATACTCAACCTAGCCTATCTGCCACCATCAACCATGCCATGTTCAAAGTCACTTAAATCCCCTTTCATCCCCATTCCGGTGCTTGGTTTGAACTTCAGCAAGTCGTCTTCACCATGTCTAGATGCCTAAATGCATTGACATAGTTACATAGTTAGTCTGGCTGAAAAAAGACAAACGTCAATCTAGTTCAACCCAAAAAAAAGTTATAATCCTATACTCACAATAAGGCAAAAAAAAAAACCAGCAAAGCGTGATACATTTGCTCCTGCAGGGGAAAAAATACCTTCCTGATCCCCCGAGCGGCAATCAGATATTCCCTGGATCCCAGCATTGAGCTGATGCTATGTGATTGGCTGATTAGAAATGTGTGCTACCAAGCAATTGAACAGGTGTACCTAATAAAGTGGCCAGTGAGTGTATATAAACACAGTAAAACCTGTTAAAACATTTGATTACCATGTTGTGCATGCCAGGGGTATTATCACTCACATGTGCCTGGGACATAAACTGTAACTCATAACAACCAATCAAAATTCCTCTTTTAATGAACAGAGTTCAGTAAGCTTAAATATGCTTTATTTTATGGCTTACAGAATTTTGCTCATCGTCATTTCATCTTTTTAAAACCCAACTGCAGTCAAAACGTCTTAAATTTTTGGATAGATCAGGGAAGGTTTAGAACTTGTCAAGTTTTTAAAGTGGAGTTGCGGGATAATACTAACTAAGCCTAAAACTGTTCTCACCCCTCTCCTAAAACTTATAGGAACTACCTTGTAAAAGGAAGATGGTTATATAGTATACCTATTCTCAGGCGCTCTGGTCTGGCCACGATCGCTCTTCTCTCTCAGCTAGCAGAGGCTTCAGTGGAGGCTCCATTGTAAGCCTACGGGTGAAGTCACCACACAAACATTCGAGCCGTTGTCGGGTGGCTCTCTTCTCTTCCCTGTAGTAGGGGGTGGGGAAATCACATGCCCAAACTGGAGTGGCCTGAGAATAGGTAAGTATATGCATCTTTCCTTTACTGGGTAGTTAGTAAGAGTGTAAAAAGGGGACATCTGAGCAGTTTTAAGCTTAGTTAGTATTACCCCAGAATTCTAATTTAGCATTGTTTCTGTCTCCACTAAGGAGACTTTTGTATTCAATTGTGAATGCAGTCTGTGTTCCCATAAAGGAGATTTCTCTTTCTCTCCTGTTCTGTCTGACACACACATCACCTAGATAGGAATTGAGAGGAATTCTTCCCTTGCTGTAATAGAAAATTCATTTTTTTTGTTGTCCGTTTCTGTGTTGTTCTGTCTGAGAGTCACCGAATAGAATGGAAATGGGGAGATTCTCTATTGCTTCTTGTTCTGCAAAATACCTGTCAAATAGACAGGAAGTAAAAAAGAACTTTCCCAAACAGCTAAATAGCGGCCCAGGCAACAGTAAAAAGTTAAAGGAAGGTTTAACCCAGTGATGATCAACTTTCCTGATATAGGAGCCTTAAGTGTGGCCCTTGACATTATCAAATGCACAATAATTCACTGTCAGAGACAGCAGACACACAACAGGATATAGTCAAAGACTATGGGCATTATACAAGAGAATTTCAGAGACTATATATACTGCTCAAAAAGAATTAAAGGAACGCTTTTTAATCAGAGTTTAGCAACAAGTCAATTAAACTCCTGGGATATGGATCTGGTCAGTTAAGTAGCAGAGGGGGTTGTTAATCAGTTTCAGCTGCTTTGCTGTTAATTAAATTAACAACAGGTTCACTAGGTGGGCAACAATGAGATGACCCCCAAAACAGGAATGGTTTTACAGGTGGAGGATACTGACATTTTGTTGCCTACTCATCTTTTCTAAATGTCTTTCACTAGTTTTGCATTTGGCTAGGGTCAGTGTCACTACTTGCAGCATGAGGCGATTCTTGGACCCTACAGAGGTTGCACAGGCAGTCTGACTCCTCCAGGATGGCACATCAATACGTGCCATCACCATAAGTTTTTCTGTGTCTCCCAGCACAGTCTCAAGAGCATGGAGGAGATTCCTGGAGACAGGCACTTGCTCTAGGAGAGCTGAACAGGGCTGTAGAAGGTTCTTAACCCATCAGCAGGACCGGTATCTGCTCTTTTATGCAAGGAGGAAAAGGATGAGCACTGCCAAAGCTCTACAAAATGACCTCCAGCAGGCCACTGATGTGAATGTCTCTGACCGGCACCATAGAGCTTGATTGGCATTTGCCATTAAACACCAGAATTGGCAGGTCTGTCACTGGCACCCAGTGCTTTTCAAAGATGAGAGCAGGTCTACCTTGAGCTTGTGTGACAGATATGAAAGGGTCTGGAGAAGCCATGGAGAATGTTATGCTGCTTGTAACATCATTCAACATGACCGTTTTGATGGTGGGTCAGTGATGGTCTGGGGGAGCTTATCCATGGAGAGACACACAGACCTCTACAAGCTAGACAATGGCACCCTGTCTGCCATTAGGTATCAGTATGAATTCATTGGACCCATTGTCAGACCCTACACTGGTGCAGCGGGTGCTGGGTTCCTCCTGGTGCACGACAATGCTGGCCTCATGTGGCAAGAGTATACAGACAGTTCCAGGAGGATGAAGGAATTGATACCATTGGATGGCCCCCACACTCTCCTGACTTAAATCCAGTAGAACACCTCTGGAATACCATGTTTCAGTCCATCCGACATCACCAGGTTGCACCTCAGACTGTCCAGGAACTCAGTGATGCTCTGGTCCAGATCCAGGAGAAAATATCCCAGAACACCATCATTAGGAGCATGCCCTGGTGTTGTCAGGCATGCATACAAACTACTGATTATCATTTTGAGTTTCTGCAATGAAATTTCAGCAAAATGGACTAGCCTGCTGCATAATTTTTTCACTCCTCCTGTAGGTTGATAATTTTCATTTCCATCAAAAGATGGGGTTTCCTTATGTTCCTAACACATTACCCAGTCCGTATCAGTATAGATATCCAGCATGATATTTTTCCCCATTGAGATCTGATGTGTTTTCAAAGTATTCCTTTATTGTGTTTTGAGCGGTGTATAATATGGGAGATGGTCAGAGACTGTAGACATGATAAAAGAAATGGTCAGAAATGGTGGACATGCTACAAAAGATGTTCAGAGATTGTGGACATAATACAGCAGATGGTAATAGACTGCAGATTTGGTGCAGGATATAGTAAGAGATTGCTGACATGATATAGGAAATGGCTAGAGACTGTGGACATGCTACAGAAGATGTTCAGAGAATGTGAGCGTGACTGGGAAAGGTTGTTGGAGACTGGGGACATGCTTCAGGAGACAGTCATAAACTGGAGACATATATTAAGAGACTGTTAGAAATGCTATAACAATTAAATAGGGAATCACCGATTAGTGAATGCAGAGGCCCAGCAGAAGCATTTTCCTAGTTTTGATATAGTCCTTAATCTCCTGCCACCCACGTATATGTGAGGCAGCAAAGACAGTGGGCTTTAATGCAGACAAGCCGCACCTGTACCTGTACGTCTATGGGTGGCAGAGCTTTCTGTGCTAAGACCATGCTCACTGCACACACCCAGCACAATGGCCAAGCTGTAATAGACAACTCTCTGTCTGTAATAATCATTGGGAGTTGGCGGGACCAGCTCCACACCATGTGACTGCTGTGACAGCCAAATACTCAGTACACAGACCACATGATCAGTCAATCCTTCCCACCCTCCGGGCATAAAAAGCCTATTAATCACTTGCCACTGGCCATACCCTTTTAGATGAACTGGCATTCTTTAATTAAAAAACAAATTGCAAAGTCATATTGCTTGTGTTTTAGCAGAGTCTAATTTTGGTGATATCTCTTCCTGGACATGTGTTGTGTTAGATGTTAAGCTGCTGCTCAAGGAGATATCTGATACTGTGGTCAGCATTGGAAGAGAATATGGAGAGAGGAAGCTTTATTGCTTCTACGTATTTAGGTTTAAGATGCAGTCCTGTAAAGGTAATTAACATTCATATATTGACTTTTTTTTTTAAGCTGAACGCGAAGCAGATATAAATAATACAAATGAATGCAGCCCTGCATTAATTATTATATCATTTAATGTATTTTATAAAGGCAAACAGTGTAGTACCTGAATCTGACTTGGCATCAGCCTATTGCAATTCCTGTAAAGCAGAGCTCAGAGTAGGGGAGGGAGATGTAGCACAAGGAGACAAGTTGAGGGATGGAGAAATTAACTTATTGTCTGTTACTTCTCATTTAACTGTGAAATCACAAGCTAGAGGGGACAAGACCTTTTTTTTGATAGAGTAGAGAAGGGATAAAAGCCGTTTCAGGAAGCCAGGGTATTTACCCTCTTAGGCTACAATTAGAGTTTTAGGGCCAAAGGTTAGTTAAAGGGGAAGTATACTCACCCCAGAGCTCCCCACCAGCTTCTGATGTCTTTGGGGTGTCCAGTTTCAGGGTATCATTGGCTGGGCTGAGATGACATCACCCCTTAACAAGCATGGGAATTAATGTACAATGAGCTGCGCACACTGTACAGGGGTGAGCAGGCAGCTAAGTAACTTTAAGGCAGAGCAGACATAGCATATGAAATATGTGAACAAAACTAAACATCTGCAAAAACGTTCAACAGAAAAGTTCCATGCAAAGAATAAACGAGTGTTCCACCGATTCAAATTCAGAAATTGTCTTTCTCCCCTTGTGAAACAAAGTATGTCCTCTTGAATTCAGCTGTGCAAAATACAAAGCAATCATGCATGATGGATCCCAGCAAAAAAACAAATTTCATTATTTTTTTTACACACATTTGTTCACATATTTCTCCCGTGCAAGGAGAGAAAAACATAGTGTATCTTTCTCTCCATTCAGAGGAGAAAGAAAACACAGGGGCAGGCTGTACAGTGACTAATTACTGTGATAGCCAATGTCAGGCACCGCCCGGTGGAATCTCTAGTGATCCACAGAATGGGATTCCCCAGGACGCGGAGTCTAAGTCCCAGTCTGCCTTTTCACCAGAGCCCCTCATGGTGGGGATGGACTTGATGAGAGACTGAAACCAGGTCGCGACCCCTGAGTGCACCCAACTATGGTAGAGGGGTCCCACCGAGGGTACGTGGCGGGGGAGCTGAGCCTGCTGTGAAGAGGCTGACAAGTCCAGGTCCCGAGCGGGATGGATGGATGACAGTCAGGAATGAGCGTAGTCAGACTAGCCAGGTCGATATCGGTGGAGGCAGTTAGGTACAAAACAGTAGACAGAGAGCAGCCGGGTCACGAGCCAAGGTTCAGCAATGGGAGGTCTAATAGTAATATACAACAGGCAGGAGAGTAGTCAGGGACGAGCTGGGGGTCAGAGCAGGAGAAGGTCAACACAAATCAGGACAAGCAGGATCGGCAACAGGAACACACTTCAGAACACGGGTACAGGAACTAGACCTTGCGGCAACCTAGTCACCATCTGGCCAGTTTAAATAGTGCACCCTGCACAGTCATTTGTGCAATTGTCGACGCCGACGCCCAGGTCCTAGTGCCTGCACATTAGTGCACCTAGGCAATCTGTGTATGTGCAGACCTGTGCGCCGCTGCGAGACCCGCAGTCCCTGACAGCCAATCAGAAGCTATCACAGTGATCAGGTGACCAGGAACCGGGAGTCCCAATTGTTAGTATGAGTCCCAGGGCTCTCAGTGAGATCCCAGGCTCTGTGCTGGGAGCGTGCAGTGAAGCACACTTCCAGCACAAACACAAGAGCACATAAATGCGGTGCCCAGGATTAAAGCCCACCTCCTGGATATATGTGTTACTTTGTCATTATGGGGTTAAAATCCCTGTCTACCAATTCTTGTTTATAAACGACCCCAGTAGATAAGTGGTTAAACAGCTCCTGAAAGTTAGAGAAGTTCCTTTCAGTTATCCTGCACTTGCTCTTGTGGCCCCTCATTACCTAGGAAATAACTTTGAATATTGAGAAACAGAACCCTTGCTTTCATATTAATAGACAAAGAAAGTGAGTAGAATATATGTCCTTCAACTGGATCCTGTTTTCTTTAAGAAAAGTATTTCTAAGTGCACATTAAGCAAACTATATACAGTATACTGTAGCTGCAGCCATCAATGATAATGCTTTGTTTATAAAATTACCTCTTTTTATCAACAAAGCCATGTGATCACTATGTGAGCTTTGGCCTTTTGATCAGTGATCACATGGCTTTGTTGACAGTGACACCTCTGCCCTTCCTGTTAAAATCACTTGTCATAGCTCTTCACATACTGTACATCAGTTTCCAAGAGTGGTTAGACATAGTGTGTTTGAAACAGCTGATGGATTATGAAAATATCACTATGGTCAAATGCTTAGGCAAAAGCTAAGATTCACTAACAAGTTGCAGACTTTGGACGTGCTACACACGCTCCAAAAAAGGTCATAATTGTACACAGCACATGTGTAATATGTCCAGTCGCTCTGCCTGTTTGCCAGAATCCCCCATCCCAGTAAATTACTATGTTGAAGGGAGCTTTAGTTGTCAAAAAAACAGTCTGACAGGGTGGATAGATAACACTTGCTCAGACACAGAAAGATATACTGTAACATATTGTTACTTTTGTATCATTCTGTTCACTCATCCACAGATCAAAGGGACTTTGATGTCAGATAAAGCAACCAGACAAGTAAAAAAAGTTTATTTTATTATAATTTTTATATTAAAATGTTTCTCTGTTTAACCCCTTATTGTCCTTTAGTTTACTCTAATCAGCCCTAATTAACTCCTTATTTGTCCTTAAAAAACATTATATGTTTTACCTTGTAATCCTAAATTATTGACAAATGACCAAGTCCATAACAGAATTGTAAAAATTGTTCTG
This sequence comes from Staurois parvus, assembly GCF_062004578.1. Taxonomy (NCBI): domain Eukaryota; kingdom Metazoa; phylum Chordata; class Amphibia; order Anura; family Ranidae; genus Staurois; species Staurois parvus. The sequence goes on from NW_028317827.1 coordinate 15,113,093, forward strand.
GTCTATAGGGGGTGAACAGGTTTGAGTGAGGAAATGGTTAAACTGGTGATGCCTGTTAATACATTTGATACAATCTTTATATTTACAGTTTTCCCATAAATATTTCTAGAAAGAAAGTAAAGAGTAGTTTGAGCAGTAAGTTCCTGCATGTTATGTAACTACAGCTATGATGGTTATGGGTTTTGGCCTTTACCTTCTGGCCTTTTTCAAATCGCAATGCAAATATTAAGTGTTCCTGCATGGCAAGACCACTTACTGCTATCTCACATATATATTCTTATTATTATAGCCAAATTTACCACCCTAACTCCTCTCACAGTTTTTACTCTACATAGACAGTAATATACCAAAAAGTGTGGATTGTTCCCGATTGGTGTGCTATTACTTTGTGGAACGTTTCGCCGAATGGTTCACGAAATATCGGCGTTTTTGTGGTGAAATTGGTCCCATAGGAATGAATGGCGGAATGTTCAAAACTAGTGAGTGGGAGCTGACAAAAGCTAGAGTGTGAGCTGAAAAATCAGGACATGATTTCTAAACTGCCATCACTCCCTCATTTTCAAGCCCACCTACACAAATCTTATATCAAAACATTCAGCTATCCCTGCTGCCACTAAAAATGTCCACGTCTAAGCCATAGTCCTGATAGCTTTCACAATATGACCATTTGTTTGCAACTCACATCGCCCATTGACCTTTTCACAGTTACTCCAGCCCAGGGGCGGACTGACAACTCATGGGGCCCCCGGGCAATAGGGGATCATGGGGCCCCTGTGTCCTTGCCCGAATTCAAAAAAGTCTATGAAAAAGGTACCAGGGGCATCTCATGGGGCCCCCTACTGACCCAGGGCCCTCGGGCAGTGCCCGAGTTTCCAAATGGTCAGTCTGCCCCTGCTCCAGCCACTCCAACCACACAACAGTTACTCAAGCCACTCCACCCAATTACTCCACCCACTCCAGTTGTAGACTACTGGTGGAGGCAAGAACACTTCACACAATTTCCCCACAAATTGTAGATTTTCTAGTTATTATTATTATACAGGATTAATATAGCGCCAACAGTTTTCACAGCGCTTTACAATATAAGGGAGACAGTACAATTACAATACTTTCAGTACAGAAGGAATAGGAGGGCCCTGCTCGTGGAGCTTACAATCTAAAGGAAGGGGGAGATGATACAAAAGGTGATAGCTGGTGGAGGTGATTCAAGTACAGTTCTTAGGTGGAGGTAGGGTAGGCTTCCCTAAAGAGGTGCAATGTAACACTTCACTGTTTTCTGTTGACAGGTTTGTTTTAACCAGAAAAAATAAATATAAAAGTGAATGCACTCTCTAGTGACTACTAATATAAAGAACATACAAAACAATACTTTGCAGAACACTGTAAGTAAAAAGGTATAAAAATATCATTTTCCGCTTAGTTTGTTCATCAATTCCAGTCTAATTGTCATTTTAACCAAATTTACCACTTCTTAGCTAACGATACCACAAAGCTACCAATTTTATCCTGGTTATCTCCCACCTCAGCTATTTCAACTCCCTTCTTGTTGGGCTACATTTACACAGGCTATTCCTCCTTTAGTCTATTATGAATGCTGCTGCTAGACTTATCCACCTGTGGCTACCACTCCTCTCTGCCAATCCCTTCACTGGCTTTCACTAGCACGATGTATAAAATACAAAATACTAACTACAACATACAAAGTTATGAACAACTCTGCCCTAAGGCTGCAACACCAACTTCATCCTGAAATATCACTAAAACCATCCAATCTGCTCCTTCCAAGACCTCCTGTCATTTAGTTCCCTCATCACCTGCTCCCGTGCTTCCTCCAGGATTTCTCCAGAGCCTCTCCCATCCTCTGGAACTCCCCACACCAATCTGTCAAGCTATCTCCCTTTCTTTCCTCACTTTGGCAATCCCTAAAAACCCATCTCTTTGTGGAGTCCTATTAAGCCTCAACTTCTACCTTTTCCATCAACTCATCCCTTTTGTATCACTGAATTCTCACCTTTAGGGTCAATGCACACTGGCTTAAAAAATGCTGTTCCTAGAGGCATTTAACTTTTTCTTTAATGCTTCTAGAAGCAGCTAATGTTATCCTATGTGTCTATACTGTTGGCATCATATAAATCTTTGTAATAATCCCTTTGCATCCTGGGCACATTCTGTAGACTCTTTGCATGCACATCCTTTGGATGTTTGTGCTCTCTAGCAGATCGATCCAGTTCTACGGAGGTGACTATGGCGGAAAATGCCAGCAGACATGTGCATTGGCATGGCTTGAAGTCCAAATTGGGAGAAAAAAGAACATGTTACAAGGCTACAGCTGAATTGCTTTAGGGTTCTCACCCCAAGAAAGGATGTACCTGTGGATAAACCTTGCTGGTAGGATTTAAATAAAAACAGGAATTATGAAAAGAAAGATTAAACTTTTTCTATATGTAGAACACGTGCAACATCAAATTTAGTTTAATATTTCTTCAGTAATTATTTTTACAGGCATAGCATGTGCGCTAAGAAAGTGACAGTAAGACAGTGACAGTTTATCTATATTTTTACACCAGAGGTTTTGCTTTTGCAAATAATAGCCATTGCATAACTAATATGATGGATACCACTGGTGTAAAAGCTTTATCAGTTTAAATCACTTTATCAAATCCATATAGGATACTATAGTTTAATATGAAACAGATGCATACAGATTGCAGCTTCATATCATTTAATAGTCAATACAGGATTACATTTGTTCATTGTATATTCATATCTTTGGATCAGCTTATGGGTTAAGGGAATACTAAAATAGTACCTCTCAGATATATTTCATCCTCACTACAGTATACTCAGTTATTACAGCTGGGAATCCGCAGAAAGGAATGAGAAGGCGTAGTGTCAAACCTGTTCAGTGAACACATCCAGTGCTCAATGGAGAAAGAAAGCGTAAAGGGAGAACGAGATTATGAAGCATCCTGATGATTAGTGACTGGATGTGTGGCGCATCCACAGAGATTTATAAGTTACTTATGGCTTCCAGACAGGTTCTTCTCTTTAAGGTCTAATCAATCATTTTATTAAAATGCTGACACGTCAGGCTTGGAACCCTCACTGATCCCGCCAAGATGAGTGCAATGTTGCTTTGGAATAAGAGGGGAAAATGGCCTAAGCGATAAACTGCAACTAGCGGCATGAAAAATGACATGTGAAATTCTGGAACATGTGCTCTGCTCATCTGGAATGGATGCAACCTTAAATCAGAGCAAGACACATTTACAAAATAAACACTCTTTATTCCAGTTATATATTCATATCAAAAGGCAGTTTTAGTAAAAAAAATAGTGGTTGATGAACTCACGGTTTACATTATTTCCAGTAGAAGCCAAGAACCAATCTGTTCATCCAATGGGAGCCAATCAAATTGCATTGCATTGCATTGAACAGTATTGCTATTTTTAGGTGCCAGAGAGAACAAAGCCCCTCACACCCCCACTGTAACCCATACTTCAAAGTCTTTTTTTTTTCATTACCCAGTGAAGCAAGTTATAGTCACCTAAGGTTTCTCCAGGTCCCCTGCCAGCATCATTGCAGAGTGCGTGGGACTGCTAATCCACTGCTGCAGATGCTCTCTGCCCAACCAGTCCTTAACAACCTCCTCACATTGACGTCACTCCTCTTTTGGATACTGAGAGGACCCCACCAGATGTACACAGAAGAGGAGAGAAGTGCACACTCTCAGGTTTAATTTGAGGGTATGTACATCCAAATTGGAGGAAGGGTTTAGGAATTACAGCTCTTAACATTAGCCATCCCCCCTTTTTCAAGGGACTAAAAGTAATTGGACAGTTGAATCAAAAGCTGTTTCATGGCCAGGTGTGGGCTACTCATTTGTTATTTCTTCATCAATTACGCAGGTAAAAGGTCTGGAGTTGATTCTAAGTGTGGTATTTGCATTTGGAATCTATTGCTGTGAACCTACATCATGCATTCAAAGGAGCTGTCCATGCAAGTGAAACAGGCCATTGTAAGGCTTCAAAAACTAAGCAAAACCATCAGAGAGATAGCAGCAACATTAGGAGTGGCCAAATCAACAGTTTGGTACATTCTGAGGAAAGAACGCGGCACTGGTGAGCTCAGGAACATAAAAAGGCATAGATGCCCATGGAAGACAACAGTGGTGGATGTTCGCAGGATCCTCTCTATGGTAAAGAAAAACCCATTCACAACATCCAGACAAGTGAAGGACACTCTCCAGGAGGTGGGCGTATCACTGTCAAAGTCTACAATCGAGAGAAGACTTCACGAGAGCAAATACAGAGGGTTCACCACAAGGTGCAAACCATTCATAAGCCTGAAGAATAGAAAAGCCAGATTAGACTTTGCCAAAAACATCTAAAAAAGCCAGATCAGTTCTGGAAAAGCATTCTTTGGATGGATGAAACTAAGATTAATCTGTACCAGAATGATGGGAAGAAAAAAGTGTGGAGAAGGCTTGGAACAGCCCATGATCCAAAGGACACAACGTCATCTGTAAAACATGGTGGAGGCAGTCTGATGGCATGGGCATGCATGGCTTCCAGTGGCACTGGGTCATTGGTGTTTATTGATGATGTAACAGAAGACAGAAGCAGCCAGATGAATTCTGCATTGTTTAGAGGTATACTGTCAGCCCAGATTCAGGCACATGCAGCAAAGTTGATTGGACGGTACTTCACAGTACAGATGGACAATGATCCAAAACACACTGCAAAAGCAACCCAACAGCTTTTGAAGGAAAAGAAGTGGAATATTCTGCAATGGCTGAGTCAATCACCTGACCCAACCCAATTGAGCATGCATTTCACTTGCTGAAGGCAAAACCTAAGGCAGAAAGACCCACAAACAAAGAACAACTGATGACAGCTGCAGTTAGAGCCTGACAAAGCATCAGAAAGGAGGAAACCCAGTTTTTGGTAATGTCCATGGGTTCCAGACTTCTGGCAGTCATTGCCAGTAAAGGATTCTCAACAAAATATTTAAAATTAACATTTTATTTACGATTATATCAATTGTCTAATTACTTTTGGTCCCTTGGAAAAGGGGAGGATGGCTACTCTTAAGGGCTGTAATTCCTAAACCCTTCCTCCAATTTGGATGTAAATACCCTCAAATTAAACTGGAGAGTGTGCACTTTCATCCCATATCCATTATATAACTATAGCTTGAATATGTTTTGGTAAATACCTGAAACAAACTAACATTGTGCCTGTGTCCAAATATATATGGACCTAACTGTGTGTGTGTATATATATATATATATATATATATATATATATATATATATATATTTTTTTTTCAAAGTTTTGGTGTATGGGCACTGTGCATAGGTTGTGAATATGTGCTATTATGTATATTAGTACTATACACAGGGTATACATGGCTTCCTGTGAATGCAGGTCAGTGAGTGGATGTACAAGTATCAGTGGATGTACAGTAGTATCAGTAGATATTCAGGGGTATTAGTGGATGTACAAAGGTATCAGTGGATGTATGAAGGGTGTCAGTGGATGTACAAGGGGTATCAGTGGATGTACAGGGGTATTAGTGGATGTACGAAGGGCATCATTAGAGATACAGGGGTATCAATAGATTTACAGGGGTATCAGTAGAGTTAAAGAGGTATCAGTAGAGTTACAGAGGTATCAGTGGATGTATGAGGGGCATCAGTATAGTAACATGGGTAGCAGTGGATGTACAAGGTTATTAGTGGATGTACAGAGGCATCAGTGGATGTACGGAGGTATCAGGATATCATGTACCTGGTGATAGAGGCCAATGGAGAAAGGACTTCCCTTGCGGCTAATTTCCGGCCTCCCCTGAAAGTGGGACAGCGGGAGTCAGGCCCAAACTTGCACAGGTCACCTGTAGGAGTGCTGGTTGGTGGTCCACTCAGAAGCACAGCTGGTGCACAGAGATAGGTCTGCAGACAGGAGGCGCCTGTGTGTGGTTTGCAAGCCTTTCTGGGATTTAGATGTTTACTGGGTAGTCGGTTCAAGCCAAGGTCAGGTACCAGGTGGGAATCAGAGCAGACGTAGTCAGATGGGATAGCCGAGGTCATACATAGAGGAGCAAGAGAGAGTATCCATAAGCCAAGCCAAGGTCAGATCAGGGGTAAAGCAGAGTAAACAGGTCCAGGAGCAAGCCGAGTCAGAATCAGGAAATCACAGGAAACAGGAACAAGGAATGGGGAGCTAGAGATCATCCAGCAACTTGAGGAAGTTATGAGCCTCCTTATAAAGGCCGTCTGGCACCAAACTGAGGCTGATGTGTGCTTTTGCAGCCATGCAGGGTACTGGCAGAAATTCCAGATCTTCCAGAACTGCTGCCGTGGACAGGACTCTGACAAAGGAAAATTACAAGGGTATCAGTGGATGTACAGGGGTATCAGTAGAATTACAGGAATATTAGAAGAGGTAGAGGGGTATCGGTGGATGTATGAGGAGTACTGGTAGAAGGGTATCAGTGGATGTACAAGGGGTATCAGTGGATGTATAAGGGGTATCAATAGAATTACAGGGGTATCAGTGGATGTACATGGGGTATCAGTAGAATTACAGGGGTATCAGTGGATGTACAAGGGGTATCAGTAGAATTACAAGGGTATCAGTGGATGTATGAGGGATATCAGTAGAAATACAGGGGTATCAGTGAATTTATGAGGGTATCAGTAGAATTACATGGGTATCAGTGGATGTACGAGGGGTATCAGTAGAATTACAGGAGTACCAGTGGATGTACAAGGGATTTCAGTGGATGTACAAGGGGTATAAGTAATGGTACAAGAGGTATCAGTGAATGTACAGGTAGTATCAGTTGATGTGCAAGGGGTATCAGTGGATGTACATCAGGTATCGCTGTATGTACAAGGGGTATCAGTGGTGGTAGAGTGGGTATCAATGAATGTACAGGGGTATCAGTGGATGTACATGGGGATGGTGTATCAGTAGTCATATAGGGGGTATCAGTGGATATACATGGGATAGCAATGATTTCAATAATTGTACTGGCAATATCAGTGGATGTAAAGGGGGTATGAATGACTGACAGCGCTCAAGTGTCAGTGTTAGGAGATGCAGAGTTTAGAGGTTAGTGGTAAGTGAGACAGAGTTGAGTGGTTAGTATTAAGTGAGGCAAAGTTCAGGGGTCAGTAGCAAGTGAGGTGGAGTTCAGAGGTCTGTAGTAAACGAGGCAGAGTTCAGGGGTCAGTAGTAAGTGAGGTGGAGTTCAGAAGTCTGTAGCAGGGGCGGACTGACAACTCATGGGGCCCCCAGGCAATAGGGGATCATGGGGCCCCTGTGTCCTTGCCCACACCCAAAAAAGCCTATGAAAAAGCCAATGAAAGGTACCAGGGGCAGCTCATGGGGCCCCCTACTGCTCGAATGGTCAGTCCGCTCCTGGTCTGTAGTAAATGAGGCAGAGTTTAGAGGTTAACAGTAAGTGAGACGGAGTTCAGTGATCAATAGTAAGTGAGTCAGTATTAAGTGAACAGAGTTCAGAGGTCAGTAATAAGTGAGACAGGGGATATGGGAAGGGCTTACAGCATACATTCTTCTACTCCCCTACCCCTCCTTCTAACAAACATCCACCTACACTCCCCATTCCAAACTTTCCTCCAAGCACAGATCCTATCTACCCTTTCCCAAATCCACCTCTAGTGCAAATGCCATCATAAATTATCTTATACCCCTCTGCTAGTATAAATCCTCCACCCCCCCAACCCCTCCTGCTAGCAATCCTCTTAAACCCCCCCCCCTTTCTGTACTAATGCCACCATAAATTCTTCTTATCCCTCTAGTTCTGTGTTCCTTCTCCTCCTTAACTGTATACTCTGCACCCTGGACATTCTCCTTTACCTCCACCCTCTCTCTTCCTCTTTTCAGACTTCAGATGGCTCAATGGCGGGACTTGATTTGTTCTTCAAAAAAGCCAAGGAGGAGCCTTGGGGACGTTTCCTTGGTGAGACAAGCCGGGAAAGAGATTGTGTAGGTACTGGCATTTTCAGTGGGGCAGTACTTGAATCCCAGCACTAGCAATGCTACTGGAGGCTGCCCCCCACCCTCTCCTCTTATTGCTCCAGCTGTCTCCCACCCTGGCCCTGAAAGGAGGAGGCTTTTTTTGGGGGGGTGCAACTGAAATCTAGATCCGGCCATGATCCCAGCTCCTCTGCTATCAGCAGCACAGCAGTGTGGGCTCCCACCGAGCAGCCAGTGGTGTGTGGGTTCAGGCAGCTCAGGTCAGTCTGTGTGCAGACAGGCATCTGGCACTCTCAATTTGCTTCTGGGGTCCCTCTCCAGTGTGTGCCCCGGGGCACATGACCCCCTGCTCCCCTCCAGTTGTGGCCCTGCTCCTCAGTTACATGTTTTTTTTTTTTTTTCAATTAAAAAAACTCAAGACACTGTTTCCTCTAGACTGCTTGCTGGGTCAGTGTGCATGGTACTGTATATATGCTGGCAGGCTCTGCGAAAGCGGGGAAAGAACCTTAGTCTTCATTATTCTTTGTGCTACTGCTGTCAGGAAATGTGCATTGACTGTGCCTTCAAAACACTCAGTCATCATCAATTAGTGGCTCCTTCAGGAGTAATGCTACACACTAATATTTTAATTGGTGTGGTAGAGAATAAAACATGGCAGTCTGGTGACCAAGGAAAGTTTTGTGTGCAACTCCACTCAATTCACTTTGTGTCGAAAGCACAGAGGACTTTAAGAAGAACGGAGGAAACTATTTAGTCATTAGTACAGAGGTTTTTATTTCAACATTAGGGCATGCTGACGAGGAAGAATGGCTGCAAAAAGATCCTAAATGATTTTAATTCATTTAAATGTATTTAGCTTTTGGAAACACAGGGACCCCCACAGAGAGAGAGATAAAGAAACACAGTCACTATGATAACTCCATGCATGCAATAGTATATCAATACATCATTTCCAGATGGTAAGAGAACAGTTTCTAAGGGTATGTGAGCACATGGCACAAGCTCTGTCCACCTGTGTGAAATCGCTGGCAGAATATTAAAGAGATCCCAACCATCACTGAATCCTGTGTAGTGAGTTACATGTCTCCGTTATATAATTAGATTTTGGCAGTAGTGTAGCTATAAATAAGAGACTTTGTGGCACACACTGCATAATGCACACCAAGCTCTGTCTTAAAGGACACATTCAGACGTCAAATAAAGTCATTACATCCGTGCTAAAGTCAAAGTCCTCTTAGGTTACCTAGATCTAAGCTTTACTTTTTCCTTTGCAGCTTAATTTTGGAAGCTGCCACATACTATAGGAATGCAACCTCATGTCACATGATTCTCTACTAAGCAATGTCACCTTTTTTAAGAGTCTGCAATAGATAAAGGCCAGAATATCTGGCCTATAAGTTCCCAAGTTTAGTAATTGGTATTCTCAGACTACCAAAATACCATCAACAAGGCGATATTAGGAAATGGAGTGGTCTGGAGAACTAATGTTATGTGTAGATTAGCCTTTTTCAACCTTTTCAACATAGATTAAGCCTTGAAATATCTTTCTGGGCTCAGGGAACCCCTGCTAAAAATTACCATATCTACAGCTCATGGCACATTAGTGTGATGAGCAGTTGGAAGAATGTGCCTTACACTTGTGGTTATTGGATATAATTAGCCCATTACAGTGTCAGTGGGAACCTATCTAATAGGCAGAAATTGCTCATTGCTCAAGGAACCTCTAGCAATCTCTAGAGCAGGGGCGGACTGACCATTTGGAAACTCGGGCACTGCCCGAGGGCCCGGGGTCAGTAGGGGGCCCCATGAGATGCCCCTGGTACCTTTTTCATAGGCTTTTTTGTGTTTGGACAAGGACACAGGGGCCCCATGATCCCCTATTGCCCGGGGGCCCCATGAGTTGTCAGTCCGCCCCTGCTCTAGAGCCATGTTTCTCAAGAAATTGGTCGTGACCCAAAAGTAAGTTGCGACCAGGTGTGGACTGGGCAGCAGGGCAAGTGCCCCCCAGGCCTTTCTAATGCCCCAATAAAAGCTCTAGTGCCCTGACAACATAGCTTAATAAAAACTGCCAGCCGCACTAATATAAATGTTAAGAAAGTCAGGACCACAGCTACAGCCAGCCTTAATATTTGTATTATTGCGACCAGCCAGTCCCATTAAGGTGGTGCACGCGGTGCACTTACAAAGCAGACCCATGTCCCTCATGCTCATTCCTCCGTGGCAGCTCTGGGAGGACGTGACATATAACTACACTAACTTCCAGCCAGCCAGCTGCGCAGGATGGAAGAAAAGCACCACTGGATGCCAGGGAATGACTCCGCTAGATACTTTTTCTGGGTTGTGGCTGGGTGATGGAGAGCGCATTTTTAAAGGCATAAAAGAAAACAGGAAAGTGATGATAATGGGGGGGGGGGCAGGACTGAAAGTGTGCATGAAAGAAAGGACTGAAGGAGACCATGAAAGGGGAGGACTGAAGGAAACCATGAAAGGGGAGGGCGTGAAAAGGGGATCAAGGTGGGTATTAAAGGAGGGTGTGAAAGGGGGATAAGGAAAGAGCATAAGAGGGGAAAGGAAGAGGGGGAATGAAAGGGTGGTCTAAAGCAGGGCATGGAAGGGGGGATTGAAGGAGTGAATGAAATGGGGGGGGGGGCTGAAAACCCTCACACAAATATTGCACAAACTACTGTATCTTATTTATATAAATAGCCACTTAATGGGCTATTAGCATGAGGTAGAGGGGACATTGCTTAACCACTTGCCCTCCTGAGGATTTACCCCCCTTCCTGACCAGGCCATTTTTTGCGTTATGGTAATGCGTTATTTAACTAACAATTGCTCGGTCATGCAATGCTGCACCAAAATGAAATTTACATCCCTTTTTCACACAAATTGAGCTTTCTTTTGGTGGTATTTGATCGCCTGTGAGTTTCTTATTTTTTGCGTTAAAAAAAAAACCCAACAATTTTGAGAAAAAAAAACAATATTTTTGGCTTTTTGCTATTAAACATGTCCAGTAAAAAAATTTAAAAAATCAAATTTCATCATAAATTTAGGCCAAAATGTATTCTGCTACATGTCTTTGATATAAAAAATCCCAATATGTGTAAATTAATTGGTTTACATGAAAGTTATAACGTTTACAAATGGCGGGATATATACTGGGATTTTTTTTTTAATTTTTACTAGTAATGGCGGTGATCAGTGACTTATAGAAGTAGCAGGACTTCGGGACTGCGGTGGGCATTCTGACACTGGGGGGAACTGACTTGGTGTCAATGATATCCCCAGTGACACCAATACAGTGATCAGTGCTAAAAAAACACTGACACTGTATTAATGGCACTGGGCAAGAAGAAGTTAACATGGGGGGCAATCAAAGGGTTAACTGTGTGCTGGGTGTGTTTTACTATGGGGCCGTGTGCTTGTGCTTCACTGTAAGCACACTGCTTTGTATGGCTGTGCTGTGCACAGCAATGCAAAGCAGTATGCATGGGCTGACATGGAGGAGAACTGTTTTGTTTACATACAGTTCTCCTCCCTGTCAGAGATCCTTGGCAATCACTGGGCGCCGGCAAGTAATCACCAGCCGGGACCCGGTGACTGACAGCCACGCCCTCTACCCGTAGCTGCAAAATCATGTATATATGTGATTTTGCGCACCCGTGCTGCCCTGTAGCAGTATTTCTGCTATAATGTGGATGGGAAGCTGTTAAAGTTAGGGGGTATTGGTGGATTTTTGGTAATTTATGTATGTTTAAAATAATTATTTATTTTAAAAGTATAAAAAGTGCTTTATTATGTAAAATTGTGAACATTGTAGAATACTGCACGAGTTGTTTTGTGGAATAAATGATAATGTTTCAGAAATTAAATTATTTGTGGGTCATGACTTAATGACCAAGGACAAATGTGGGTCCTGAGGTTCCACAGGTTGAGAACCACTGCTCTAGAGAAATCTTAGGGTTCCATGGAACCCTAGTTGAGAAACCCTGGTCTAGATGAAAGCTCCGGGCTGAAGAGTTTTGACCCCATTATAAATTTGTGGATTGAATTTTACATTTTGATTAGAGTTAACCAAAAATATTTACTAAAATGGTTTAGACAGGACAAGAGGCTTGTAACATTCTATAACAGTGAATAACACTGTAACATACAAATGGCTCCCACAAGTGTAGTACTACCGTCTTAGGGATTGCTGTTGAATTTGGGTTCCCCTATAGTCCTGCACTGCCAGTCAGTTAGCATTCTCCACACAGCTTTCATCCACAGACAGAAATCAGGGCTTGAGCCTTGGTTATGTTGTTTTATTGGGAGTATTAAACTTGGATGGAGTAAAGGGGTATACAGGATGCCCAAGGCAAATGAAATCTGAGGACAACTTCCTGAACTATTCACAGTGTCTTCGTTCTGACTCACAGTCTCTGTTGGAGTGCTAGCCAGTATCTCCAGTTGAACTACCCCAGACTCTAGAAGAACTGCTCTTCACCCAGCAATCTGAAGGTTTTCTTCCTGAGCAGGGGATCTTGCTCCTGTTCCCTTGACAATGTCTACTAAGACAGTTTAGTCTTCGGGCAGTTGATCGCTAACCTACCTGTTTATTTTTAATTTTTTTTCATTTTTATTTATTTTATTAGAGGAAATTCCGATCTGGATCATGTTGTATTGTTTCTCAATCCAATTTAAAAGATCTAGATCATGAATTCGTCATCTAATGTCTATCAGCACCTTAACCCTTTGCTAACATGCTGAAACGGGAAGTAGACAGAGTTGAAATGTATTCCTATTTGTGAATTATTTTTGTTGATTCTTGTGTGTAATGTTTTCTGCAAAAAAAAAATCAATCAGATAAAAAAACAGGAACAGGTTTTCAAATGAGAGAAATAATCTGCCTGCAGTGGGTAACTTTGACTTTGGCTGGTCAAACATGAATGAGCCTGGATCCCCTTTTTCTATACAAACTGTACACTGCTGTTCTTCTTTGTACTCTTTTGTATTATAGATACCCTTAAAATAACTCCTTATTTTGTCTGACTTTTTTTCTGTTGCTAGGAAAAAAAATATAATAATCCAACAGTTATATAAAGTATAAGCTTCTAAAAGTGCACATACCTACAGAAGTTTTTACTGCTCTCTCTAAGCTCAAATATGTGGCTTGATTGGCAAAGCTCCAAGACTAGCCGATAGTGTTGGAGCTTGCTCAGACCCCTACCTCCCACACATTGGTATTGTCCACTGAGGTAGCTCATGATAGCTAAGGGCCAATGGAAGTTTATGGTGAAGTGAGGGAGCAGACAAGCTCTGACACTACAAAAAAGTGTCAGAAGTTTTGAGAGCAGTCCAGTACTGTAGAGAATGCAATGAAAGCTGCTGCAGGTAAGTGCAGGCCCCACTAGATACCTGCACTTTATACCTGCTAGCAGTTTTATTTTTTTTTATCACGGGGTTACTTTAAAACTCTTAATACATCCTAGAAATATAGGGGTCTCTGTTCTGTTAAAGAATTACATGTTTATGATCTCATTGGTTTGAGTTATATGGATGATTAAGCGTCATATGGGAGCAGCTTTGAAGGAGTGACAGTTAAGAGGGGATAAGGATCTTTTGATTGGTTCAGATTCTCCCCTTTCCTTTAAACAGTATGGCTATGATGTAAACAGTTCATTAAGAATTTTAGGGCTTGTTCACACCTGCAGTACTGGATTGTGTTGGGAAGCTAAGCCCAATGCAGTCACAAAACAAGGACAGGGAAATTTGTCTTATGTTCTATGGCTACGAAAGTTTGACCGTCAACTTCAAACTCAATGCAAGTCTATGGGACTTGAACTTGTAAATTCAAAAGTGCCCATTTTGAAGGATTATATGCAAGTTATTGGCCATGAAAGGAGTATGGGGACATGGGTACTGCCCTGAGGGACATGAATCAGTGAAAAAGAAATTCTAAAAGTATGGTTTTTAAAAGGGCAGTAATTTTTCATTGCTTAAAGTAAAATAAATTCCTTTAAAAATCATGCCTGGGGAAATCCCTTAAACTACCTGCAAAGTTGCACATCTGTACAATGTATAGAATCTGCTGCAGCTGGACTGACATTAAAAAACTAAACAAAAGCAAAACAAAAAAAACAGCATGGGGCCCCTTTAGGCCTGGCCGGACTATTAAGGGGAACCCCGCCAAAAAAATTGGGGGAAAAGCATGGGGTTTCCCCTAAATTCCTATCAGACTCTTGATCCGAGCACAGGCCTGACTGGCTTACCTGGCCACATGCTCTCGACATGGCGATGGTGCCCTCATGCTGATGGGGACAAGGGCCTCTTCCCTACAGCATCGTCCAGCATTGTCCCAACTAAGCTGACTCACCAAAATAAAAACAAACCCGATGCCCGCAGACCCATCCACACCCACCAAGCACTTTGCAGATTTTCTTTTTTAATTTCGGTGAGTCTGCATCGTTGGAACAATGCTGGGTGCCATGACTGACGATGGATTACAACGATGGAACCATTTTTTGTTTTTGTTTTTTTTAAAGGACTTGTCGAAAACTGTTGTTTTGTTTTTGTTCAATAAAATAATCTTTCAAAAGTTTGGTGTGTTTATTTTTTCCAAATGTAATCCTTTAGTGAATGGGTAGGGGTACAAGAACCCTTAATCATTCAGGAGGGGGGGCAGTATCATCATTATTTAAAGGGGTACCCTGATGCTAATGAGCCCCCCTGCCCACAGACCCCCCACAACCACCAGGCAAGGGTTGTGGAGAAGAGGCCCTTGTTCCCATTGGCATGGGGGCTCCGTCCCAATGCCAAGGGCACATACCTGGTAAACTCAATTGTCTCCCCCCCTTTGCTGGCCTGACAGGCCTGTGCTCCGATCAAGGGTTTGGTAGGAATTTAGGGGGACCCCACACTCCCCTCCCATTTTTGGGGGGTGGGGTTACCCTTAAAAGCCCTACCAGGCCTAAAAGGCCTGGTAGGGCTTTTAGGGGGAACCCCATGTGCTTTTTAAAAAAATGTTTTTACTGTGTGGTCCCTCCTAACCTCCCTACCAGACCTAAAGGGCTTTATTTTATTTAAATTTTTTTAGATTTTTTAAATTATTTTTATTTACTTATGGGGGTATTGCCCCTCTGTCTTGTATAGCAAGGGGTGGGGACTGTGAACTGTGAAAGCGCAGTGCATTGTGGGGTGTTTGGCGGGCAAAGAGTTGATGGTGCCTTCACACTAAAATCCTTATTCTTGACAAGTGCAGGATTGGACCCTGCTCTAAAAATGTTAATGATATGCACCTGTCATACAGTGTGTTGAAAAAATGGGTCTTTGGTGTACCTCTGCACTGTAACCCCTTACAGTTACTCTTGATGAGCGCAGGAATTGGCACAGCTTTAAATAGCTGAAATAATATGTCACACATGTGCGTAAAAATTGGTGAGTGCAGGAATGGGCCCCTGCATCCTCAAGACCCAGTAACCCAGTGTATCCTCAGTTCGAAAGGTCTCCAAGTCTGCTCTTGCCCCTAGTTAATCCTGCACCTTATATTGCAGACTCTGCAGATGGGTGCTTAAACCTAACAGCCCTGGGCGCTGAAGACTAAAGAATTGTTTAAAGGCATCAGTCAGCCGACCGCCTTCTCCACCACTCTTCCTTTGACCGAACAAAGCCTCGGAAACACATCCAGAAAATGGTAACCTCCCAGTTTCTGGAAAGGTGTTACACAAATTTTTCTTCAAGGTGTCCTCAGGATGGTTCATCCTTTGCTCCTGCGAAGGCAGGGTGAGCTCTGCAACTTTACCCTTGTAACGTGGATCAGGAAGTCTTGCCAACCAGTAATGATCCCTCTCCATGATACAATGAATTCTTGGGTCCTTTTGCAGGCTTTGCAGAATCAGGGAGCCCATGCAGAGTAGGTTTGAGGAGGCATGAAATTCTGAGTCCTCTGGGTCACTGAGGATAACACTGTCAGGAACTACCTGCTCCCAGCCACGTACTACTCCTGGCTGGATTTCTAGGAATTGAAAAACATCCCTTGTCATCCTCTACTTCCATGCTGTCACAATCCTCCTCCTCCTCTTCAGGTATCCTCATTTGAAGGTTTCCGCTCAACTCAACTCCTATTCTGGTGACAACTGTAAAATATTGTGCTATGCAGTGGGGATACAGACAACAATAAAAAACAGAGTTTTGGCTAGAGAAGGACTATTTGCTTCCAATATGACCATACTGTACAGGTAACAAGGGAATAGATGGCTAGCTCACTTTTAGGCCCTCAGTCAGGAGAGGAAATACTTATTTCCTTCACTGTATAACATAACCCCAGTAATGCAGTGCCAAATCACAACTCTACCGCATGCCAAAGCTGGACATGTTGGAAGGAACAAAATACTATCATTTCATAAACCAACAAACAGCATCTGTTCACGAGACAGTCATGATAAATCAATGGTGACTGTGACACAGCATGGCTCCAAATGACTTGTATTAAATAAACTACCGTTTTTATACGCTCACCGGCCACTTTATTAGATCAATTGCTTGGTAACACAAATTGTTAATCAGCCAATGACATGGCAGCAACTCTATGCATTTGAGCATCTAGATGTGGTGAAGACGACTTGCTGAAGTTCTAACTAAGTATCAGAATGAGGAAGAAAGGGGATTTAAGTTACTTTGAACGTGGCATGGTTGTTGGTACCAGACAGGCTGGTCTGCGTATTTCAAAAACTGCTGATCTACTGGGATTTTCACACACAACCATCTCTAGGGTTTAGAGAGAATGGTTCAAAAAAGAAAAAATATCCAGTGAGTGGCAATTGTGTGGACAAAAATGCCTGTAAGGGACCGCCTGGCGGTACCACTAGCACTCCACTGAATAGGCGTCCCCAGCGCACGGAATCTAAGTCCCAGGGTGCTTGTTCACCAGGGCCCCTGATGGTGGGGATGGACTTGGAGCCCCCCGAGACCAGGTCGTGGCTACTGGGTGCGTCCGGCAGTGGTAGTGGTATGCGCCAAGGGCTCCCACGGGGAAGAGTCTGATGTGAGGAGGTCAGAAGACCCCACTGCAAAGGATGGATGGATGAATGAGCAAGGTCAGACGGGCCGGGTCGGTAACAGAGAGGACGGCAAGGTACAAGGCAGCGGGCATAGAATGGTCGGGTCACACGCCAGGTCAGCAACAGCAGGTCAAATCCAATCAGGGGCATTCAGGAGAGAGGTCAGGCAAAGCAAGGGTCAGAATAGGAGAAAGCAGCAAGGTCAGGTACAATCCGGGTCAAAACTTACAAGGTACAGGTTCACAGGTTCACAGGATGCAGGGAAGACCAGAAGGCACTGAATGACAGCTCAGGGCCATTTAAATATCCCGCCCTGCGCTGCCATTGGTGCCCAGCGGGCGGCCGCGGCTTCTACTGCGCATGTGCGAACTCGAACGCCGCGGCCGGCCCGGACCTAGTGCCCGTGTCCCTGCACAGGGCGGTGCACTGCACCTGCGCCGGGACCATCGCGGCGGGGATCGAGGAGATTCCTGACATTGCCCCCCCCCCCTACGGGCAACCTCCGGATGCCCACCTGATCTCTCCACCACGGGTGATCGCGAAAAAACCTCCGGACAAGTCTGGGTGCATGGACATTATGGGCTGGCTCCCAAGAATTGTCCTCAGGGCCATAGCCCTTCCATTTGATAAGGAATTGGGTCTGGCCTCCCCTCCTTCGACACTTCAGGATTGTTTCAACCTCAAATTCTTCTTCTCCCACGACCGTTATGGCTTCCGGGGGTCTAGATTTCCGGTCAGGGAAGGCATCTGGGACTACTGGCTTCAGCAGGGACACATGCAAGACTGGGTGGATCTTGAGCGTGTCAGGAAGTTCGTAGGCCACTTCGTTAACCATCCGTTTAATGCAGAAGGGGCCTATACATTTGGGTCCCAATTTCTTTGATGGGCAAAGCATCTTTAAATTGGACGTCGCTAGCCAAACCTTCTCCCCAGGCCGCAACACCAGATCTCCTCTCCGTTTCCTGTTGAATGCCTTCCTGTAGTCTTCCTGGGCCCGACTGATGGCCTCTTGAAGCTTCTTATTGTTCGCGGAGAAAAACGTTACCACATCTTGCGTTGCTGGTACTGGGCATTCCGAGACCAAATCCGGGAGGAAGACTGGGTGAAAGCCATAGTTGGCAAAGAACGGGGACTGTCCCGTCGCTGAGTGGCGGGCGTTGTTGTACGCAAATTCCGCTAGGGGTAGAAGTGGCATCCAGTCATCTTGAGTAAACGAAGTGTAGCATCTTAAGTATTGCTCTAGGGTCTGATTGGTCCTTTCGGTTTGACCGTTAGTTTGAGGGTGGAACGCAGAGGAGAGAGACAATTTGATGTCCAGGGCTTTGCACAGTGCTCTCCAAAATCTTGACGTGAACTGGACCCCCCGGTCCGAGACAATGTCTTCAGGGACCCCATGCAGCCTTACTACCTCACGAATGAAGACTCGCGCAGTCTCGGCCGCCGAGGGGGTTTTCTTCAACGGGATGAAGTGGGCCATCTTGGACAAGCGGTCAACGACCACCAGGATTGCCGTGTGGTCTAGTGATGGCGGAAGCTCGACTATAAAATCTAACGAGATCTTTTGCCAAGGCCGTTCAGGAATCGGTAAGGGTCGCAGCAGACCCCAAACTTTGTTTCTTGCTGGCTTGTTCTTCTGGCAGGTGATACAGGAGCTTACATAGCCCTTACAATCTTTAGCCATGTCTGGCCACCAGATTGAGCGTCGGAGAAGTTCCAGGGTCTTTTCTGGGCCAAAGTGCCCCGCCATCGGGTGGTCATGGCAATGCCCCAAGACCAGGGTTCGGGCTTCCTCTGGCACCACAATTCGATCTTCCCTCCATAGGAGTCCCCCCTTGTTCTGGAGCGGCCCTCCGCCTGGGGTAGAGATGGTTGTGGATGCCTCCATTAGCTTGGAACGAAGGTCCGACTGAAGGGCTAAGAAGTTACCCGAGGACAGGATGGTGTCGGGTACTGGGATCTCCTTGGCGTCCTCGTACATACGTGATAACGCATCTGGCTTAGTGTTCTTTGATCCAGGCCGGTACGTAATGTGGAAGTTGAATCTTGAAAAGAATAGTGCCCATCTTGCCTGTCGCGGGCGTAGACGCTTGGCGGTTCTCAGATATTCCAAGTTTTTGTGGTCAGTAAATATTAAGACGGGGTGCACCGCACCTTCCAGCAGGTACCTCCATTCCTCTAACGCCGTTTTGATCGCCAGTAGCTCTCGATCCCCAATATCATAATTCTTCTCCGCTGGGGTAAGCTTCCGTGAGAAGAATGCTACAGGATGGAGCAGTTCCTTGGTGCCTTTCCGCTGGGAGAGGATGGAACCTACCGCATTCTCCGATGCATCTACTTCCAAGGTATAGGGCAGGGCGGCGTCTGGGTGACCCAAAATGGGTGCCGAGGTGAACAGCTTCTTCAAGGCTTCAAAAGCTTCATGCGCCTCTGGTGTCAATCTGAACCGGGTTCCCAGCTTGGTTAGCTGAGTAATGGGGGAGACCAGACCCGAGAAGTTCTTGATGAACTTCCGGTAAAAATTTGCAAAACCGATGAATCATTGGACGCCTTTCCTGTCCGTGGGTTCAGGCAATCCAGTATTGCAGCGACTTTCTGGGGATCCATCGCGACCCCCGCGGTGGAGATAATCAGGCCCAAGAAGGCAATGCTGGATTGTTCAAAACAACATTTCTCTGCCTTGGCGTACAACCCATGCTGCCGCAATCGCCCCAATACCTTTGCTACATGTATTCTGTGTTCCCCCAAAGAAGGGGAGAAAATCAGAATGTCGTCTAAATAAACGATAACAAAGACATCCAGAAAGTCCCTAAAAATATCATTCACAAAGTGTTGAAACGTGGCCGGAGCATTACACAACCCGAACGGCATGACCAAATATTCAAAATGGCCGAAGCGGGTGCGGAAGGCCGTCTTCCACTCGTCCCCCTCCCTTATGCTGTTTTTAAACTTTGGAACAACTCTGGCACTAACGGCAGTGGTTAACGGTTCTTTATCGTGACCCTGTTCAATTCCCTGTAATCGATACACGGCCTTAAGGTTTTGTCTTTCTTTTCAACAAAGAAAATTCCCGCCCCCGCCGGTGAAGTGGAGGGGCGGATGAACCCCTTCTGGAGGCTGTCCTCGATATATTCCTTTAGGGCCCCCAGTTCGGTCTCTGAAAGGGGGAAGATTCGCCCAAAAGGAATTTCTGAACCGGGTAACAGGTCAACGGGACAGTCATAAGGGCGGTGGGGGGGTAGAGTATCGGCTCCCCGTTTGCTGAACACATCTAGAAACTCATGGTAGACTGCAGGGATTACTTGTTTTAATTCAGCTTCCCCCTCAGAGCACAGGAGGATTTGGGGGACCCCCGGGTCCGAAGTGCGGCAGTATACCTGACAGTATGGGGAAGGGAACGAGATTACTCCGGTCTCCCAGTCAATCTGGGGGTTATGGGCCCGTAACCATGGGAGCCCCAGAATGACTGGGAAGAGGGGTGAAGCTATAGCATCCAGGCGGAGGAGTTCCTGGTGCTGGCCGGCAATGACAGTGGTGATGGAGGGGGTTTCCTGGTTCACTACCCCTGATTTTATTCGGGAACCGTCGGCCAAATAAATATTGAACCCCTTCTGTTTAAATTGGAGAGGAATACCCTGCTGGTGAGCAAAATTAATGTCCAAGAAGCAGCTGCATGCCCCCGATCAATTATGGCCGATACTTCCACGGTCCTTTCTGGAAGCTGAAAGAAAAGGGGCACCACTAAGTATTGGGATGGACCAACATTGCCAATGGATAAGGAAGAAGAGGTGCACTTACTCAGTTTCTGCGGGCAGGATCGTACCATATGACCAGCTTCACCACAGCAGAGGCACAGGCTCTGGGATCGTCTGCGCTGATGTTCCTCTGGAGATAGTTTAGGCCGTGCCAGGCCAAGTTGCATGGGTTCAGGGATATCTCCAGGTGGCCGGTTCTGGATGTTTGGCCTAGGTGCTTGACTGGGACCTTGAAATGATCCCCAGGGATTTCCATGACCCTGGCCGTACCTCTCAAACCTGCGTTCCCGCAGTCTACGGTCAATTTTAATGGTCAGTGCTATTAAGTGGTCAGTGCCTCTAAAGTCTCAGGCACCTCCACCTGGGCGAGCTCATCTTTCAGGCCTTCTGATAGGCCTATACGGAACTGATGCAGGAGTGCGAACTCGTTCCAGCGTGTGTCCCCCATCCAGCGCCTAAACTCAGACGCGTACTCCTCCGCCGCTCGGCGGCCTTGCCGGAGCATGTACAAAGTAGCTTCAGCAGAAGCTGCCCGCTGTGGGTCATCATAAAGGATGGCCATTGCGTCAAAAAAATTGTCAACCGAACTGAGGTGAGGGTCATTTTTTCCCCGTAATCGGTGGGCCCAGTCTTGGGGTTCACCCTGCAGGAGGGAGAAGACGAACCCCACCTTCACGGATTCAGTCACGAAGGTCCGGGGTTGTAACTCAAAATAGAGAAGACAGGACTCACGGAATGAACTGAAGCGTGTGCGGTCCCCGTGAAAACGTTCTGGTAAGGGTACTCGGGGTTCGGCCGCCGGGAGTGGTGCGGATGCCCCAGAAACCAGCACAGGGGCTGCTACGGCTGGGGGTGCGGGGACCGCGGCCTGTGGGGCAGGAACGGATATAGTGCAGGTCTGGAATTGGGTTTCAATCTGCTGACATCTATCCTGCAGGGCCGATACGGCCTGTGTCAAATTAGACAGGTGCCTGCAGATCTCCTCAAGCGGCGAGGGCCCTACTCTAGACTCAGTCATGGCCTTCTGGTACTGTAAGGGACCGCCTGGTGGTACCACTAGCACTCCACTGAATAGGCGTCCCCAGCGCACGGAATCTAAGTCCCAGGGTGCTTGTTCACCAGGGCCCCTGATGGTGGGGATGGACTTGGAGCCCCCCGAGACCAGGTCGTGGCTACTGGGTGCGTCCGGCAGTGGTAGTGGTATGCACCAAGGGCTCCCACAGGGAAGAGTCTGATGTGAGGAGGTCAGAAGACCCCACTGCAAGGGATGGATGGATGGATGAGCAAGGTCAGACGGGCCGGGTCGGTAACAGAGAGGACGGCAAGGTACAAGGCAGCGGGCATAGAATGGTCGGGTCACACGCCAGGTCAGCAACAGCAGGTCAAATCCAATCAGGGGCATTCAGGAGAAAGGTCAGGCAAAGCAAGGGTCAGAATAGGAGAAAGCAGCAAGGTCAGGTACAATCCGGGTCAAAACTTACAAGGTACAGGTTCACAGGATGCAGGGAAGACCAGAAGGCACTGAATGACAGCTCAGGGCCATTTAAATATCCCGCCCTGCGCTGCCATTGGTGCCCAGCGGGCGGCCGCGGCTTCTACTGCGCATGCGCGAACTCGAACGCCGCGGCCGGCCCGGACCTAGTGCCCGTGTCCCTGCACAGGGCGGTGCACTGCGCCTGCGCCGGGACCATCGCGGCGGGGATCGAGGAGATCCCTGACAATGCCTTGTTGATGTCAGAGATCAGAGGAGAATGGGCAGACTGGTTCGCGATAAAAGAAAAGCAACAGTAACTCATGTCAATATGGACCAAAATCTCTGTGGTATGTTTCCAACACCTTGTTGAATCTGTGCCGTGAAGAATTAAGGCAGTTCTGAAGGCAAAAGGGGGTCCAACCTGGTACTAGCAAGATGTACCTATTAAAGTGGTCGGTAATTGTATGTCAGCAAAAGGTTAAGCTGGGCAAGGAAAAACAAATTATTTTGGATGTCTGGTTTAGGACTCAAAGTTAACTTAGTAGATGTTTTAGTTCCAAAAACTGAGACAAAAATGGTCATACGCTGTAATTAGAGACCTAAATGCTAGCCATAAAAACTCTAAAATAGTTTGTTTTTAAAAGAGAGGACTACTGAGACAAAAAGAACTATTTCCAAACAGTTCCCATGCCAGGTTAACTTGCTTCACAAAATTGTTGTCACAGGAGCTTAACAGGAGCTTAAATGGATGCAATCATATTTTGACCTTTATTACATCTTGTTAGAAAATTTACTCAAAATGTTATTTTAAAGACATTAAACTGGTATTGTGGTTTGGGCAAAGTGTTTATTTGATATATTCAGTTTGTATATTTGAAAACATTCAGTTCTGAGACTTTTATCCTTCTAAAATTATAAATCACAGCAAATAGTCCAGTAATATGATCTCCTGCTGTTTTCAATAGCTTATTAGACAATTGTGTTGGGTATTTTTTAAAGCATTCTTTCTTGTGCATGATATAATCCTCTAAAATATAGGCAAGCCAATGAGAAACATAAAAAAACTGTATTTTCAGTGCATCCCTGACCCTAGAAAGAAGTAATAGGTCATGGAAACGGTCTATTGTAAAATGAGATCAAAACAAAGCTCATGTGTAAAACTGCTTATAGAGAGTTATAACTACATACATTTTCAAAAAGGAAATGCTCACCTTGAATATACACAAAAATATCCCCCAATGGGACTTTAATGCAGCAAACGTATTATCACACATATACTCAAAAGGAACTCTTTTTTAGTCATATACTTTATTATACAAGAATACTGGTAAAAGGTACATTGTTTATTTAGAGATCCTTTTGTATTTATTTTCCCTGAAGAAGATCTTAAAGTGGAATGATCGAAACGCGTCGGAATAATTTTGGGAATGTTGTATTGTTGCAACTTCAAGGGAATATATCCCTGCAATAGTTATCAGAGCCAGTGTTTTTAAAGGCAATGTACCCTTTAACCAATATTCTTGTATAATAAAGTATATGACTAAAAAAGTGTTCCTTTTGAGTATATGTGTGATGATATGTTTGCTGCATTACAGTTCCATAGGGGGATATTTTTGTGTATATTCATGTTGGAGACGAGCAGCCAGATACTCGATTTTTCTTTAGGCTCACCTTGGATTGGAAGTGAATAGCTTTTGAGTCCACATTAATAATAATGTGTTTCTCAGCAGCAGCTTAGTGCATATGGCATTTACTAACAATATGCTGTATGTTTGTGCTTAAAAGTGGACATTGTTCATGGTGTCTCTGTGTAGCTCAGTCCATTATTTACTATTGTAAGGACTGTGCTCAGAATTTTTAGGAGGAAGACAGGTGCACTTGAGTTACAGCTCAATGTCAGGATCCCATGTGGGATGGAGGATACAAATGTGCAAACTGTATCTTCATGCTTTCCAAAGAGAAAAGAGATTGCAGATGGGTCAGATAATTTGTAAATGTCTATTAGCCTTCCCCTGCAGTCTGATGGTGATGGTTAGAAAGGTAATGTCTTATTAGACTTTAAATTGAAGCTTCACCCAAGCAGGTAAAAGCAGGGGTGTACTCACCACAAGACAAACAAGGAATTTGCCTAGGGTGGCATTTTTCTGTGGGGGGGCGATGGAAGAAGGGCCACATGCGGCATGAGAACCAGGTGGGATCTGTGAGAGGCTGCAAGCTGCTTGACCGTGTTTACAGAGCCTGGCGATGTCTAGAGCTGTGAATGTGAGTGTCTCTCTCTCTCATCGGGCAGAGAGGGCAGTGTGGCAGCGGGTATACAGGGGGCAGTGGAAGGCCTTCTCAGCTGGGGGAGGTGGAGGTTGGTTGGTGTGGTTTGTGTCAGGCTCTCTCCACGGTGTAGAGGGGGGGGCGCTGATTTTTAAGTTACAAAACCTAAATAAACCACTGGATAAAAGCAACTGCTCAATCTTAATGCAGGTCCCAACTGGCTGCACATACTTCTTTTCCATTCACTACCCCGCTGCTCTCAGCTCAAGGACTGAAAAGTAATGTAACTTCTAAGTCAAAAATTGGAGCTTACATTTGGTTGAGGACTGTCTCTTCTCTCTCGTGTGACAGTGTCAGTTCCTGATTGCCCAAAAGACCGATACTGTTTCATGGAAGAAATATAAGTCACATGCTTGCCCATACTCAAAAGTTCCAGGTTTTTATTTGTTGCCAGCTTTGAACAGAGTGCCAAGATTCATTGAGTTCGCTAAATCCACTGTGTCATCATGAAGAACTAACTTGCAGGACAGATGGTACAGAGATGTAAGTTCACAGAAAGATGCAGGCAGTGGTACAATTGGCAGACTGATAGTAAGAACAGGAGCAGACAAACAGATCTTAAACAAAGGCAAGTAACCAGCACAATCACTGAAAATAGCAAAGTTAACAGTCCAGTGATAAGGATAAGAACAGAAAAGTAGAATGCAGCCCAAACAACTCACAGAAACAAATAGAGGCATGAACAGACAGTCAGAAATCACATACAGATAGACCTCTTTCCACGGAATGAGCGAACAAACTAACCTGTTGTTCAAGCACAAAATTATTGCCTAGCAGTCTGTTTATGCTTTCTCAGTTAGTGCAGGTGTGCTCTGCAGAAAGCTAAGCTGCAGTGAAGAGTAAAGGCCAGCAGACGTTGAAGGCTCAAGGTTAATAATTAGGAAAGCTGTCTATGTGCTTCAGGTAGTACAAGCTTTAATGTAAACCTAGTGCTTTGTCTCATCATGCATTATGTTTCTATCTTCCATATTATACGTCCCCATTGAAAGATTTCCTCTCACCTCCTGTTTTGGAGACAATGGATGGCAAAACAAATAGATAAGAGAAATCTAATCAACAGGGGCACAGGGGTTCTAACCATTCCTCCCTCTATCTAATACAAGGGGTTTGGGGGACCTTTACTAGGAGAAATTTTAGGAATATGGTTAAAGAAAAAGGTTTCATTTAAATGATGAAGCACTTATGCTTTTGTTCCAGTTAATTCCAGAAATTCAGGATTTTAGGAGCACTTTTTTACACAAATCACTTTTTATTTAGGGCAATGACATCAACACCTTTTGCCCAAACTATAAAATTTCCTAGCACCGTCATTCCTTCTGCCAGTAAAAATGAATTAATGTCAGTAATTAAACATTCCCAAACTCAGAAATGAAACTATGTCCTTTATGATCAGATTGTTGTACAGTTTGGAGCAAAGGCTTGTGTTAGAGCCCATAAATTACATTTCTGTTTCAGAAAAATTACTTCACTTTTCAGAACTTCTCAGTAATGTGTCCAGTTTACTAAAACTCACTGTATATTTCTACAATTTCACTATAAATCAGTTTTCTAATTGTAAGATTTGTATTAAATCTACCCTTAAAGTGATTGTAAACTCTTGCATATGCTCAGTGAAGTAACAAATTTCAGTTGATACACAGAGATTAAACAAATCCTCCTACACAAGTTGTGCCTGTCTATCTGTAGCCCTCTCTCATCTACAGTCATTCAAAGTACAGAATTTATACAGAGTTGTGTACGCTTTCCGAAATCAGGGGGTGGTGAGCTTAAATAAATACCTGATTGGAGGGAAGGGACACACCCTCTTTACATAGCACACAGAAACTGAGCTGAAGCTGTCAATTACAGGCTGTGTGCTGGAGCTTCCTTGGGATTCCAAAACTTCAGCTGCTGAGTTATGTAAATAGCAACTTCAGCTCTAAATTATGAACTTTGGCTCGCTACTTCCCACCTTATTACTAGTTACCCATCACAGCAGTACATGAGCAAGTGAGAGACCTATCCTAAGCAACTGAGGATGAACTTGCAAAGTTATTGTACATTATGTTGGGTGGAGATCATTTCAAATTGTGGTGGTTTTAGATGGCAAGAAAGTTCATATTTGAATAACGCTGAAAAAGGTAAATGACCCCATATGTATCAAAGCTAAAACAAGATAATAATTAAGTAACTTGGTCCTACTGAAACACAGGAATTGATGTGGTCAGAAGCATCCTTACTTACCTCTTGCAAAACTTTGGCTTTATTGATTGTTGTTTGAAAACACAGGTCCTTTGTCTGCTGGTCATCAAGCAAGTGAGCCAATAGGGCCTGTCCTTTCCTGAAATAAACTGAAACAATCTTATGAAGGGCAGCTCTAAGTAGTACAACCATAGAGCTTCCCACTACTGCCTGCTATGTGACTAGCTGTTCTGCATGGACTGCGTGCAAAAACTGGTTTTCAGCTAGGATGTTTAGGTTTTAAAAACCCGTAATGTTTTGCAAAACTTACATATACCCAAGCCATCCATAAATGTTTTAGTTTTCACATGTATTGGGCTATGATCATATGTCTATGGGAGACCACTAACCCCACTAACTGCTGTCTGGGTGGAAGTTAATGACAAGTTAGAAAACATGAAAACATGACCTGATTATTGTTTTCCTCCTTTTATTTAAGTGTTGCTGGCAGTTGCTAGTCACCTCTGAAATCTGTAGAAACCTACAGAGAATATTAATTATAAAGGTACAACCATAAAGAGAAACCTGAGCTTGGTATATACCTATTCACAAATGAAAAAATAATGCTGCATTATTAGCTTCACTAAGGCCTGGTTCACAGAGTGTGACTTTGTTCAGCTGTTCAGGTGTGATTGAGGTGCAAATTTTTAAAGTGTATGGCAATGGAAATCGCACCAAAACCAGTCTGAAAATCATATCGTACCTTTTGGAAATAGAGCTCCATAGAAAAAGCTGCAGATCCACATGTCATGCAAATCAGATGTGGTTAAAAATGGGAAAGCTCTGCTTATTTCCATCCTCCTCCTCTCCTCTTTAACATTTGCCACTTTTTGGGAGGGGGGGGAGCAGGTACTTGATTTTGACAGGTACCCGCTCCCACTTCCAGCGGGATCACCTCAGCAATCCAAACAGAAGTCTCCCCCCCAATCCCTGCAGCCTTCTGAGACACATTACAGGTCCTACAAGAGTGCAGGACCATTCACAATGCATAGTTCAGCTCGCACATGCGCAGTGTAAAGCCACAACTCTTCACTTCCAGTTTCCCTTAATTAAGATGCTGGTTCCTGGACCCAAAGCCGATTGAATAATTGGCATGGGTGAGGACACTGCTGGATCCCTGGACAGGTAAGTGTCATAACTTTACATTTTTTGGTGGAAGACTGGAGCTCCTCTTTAAATAGATGGGTACCAGTATTGATGGAAGTAGAAGTTAGAGGACTGAGACAAACCATTTAACACTGACATTGGTGCTTACAATGCTAAATTTGTATTCATTTAGTTAAAATAATTTTCCCAAAAGAAAAAAAAACTCGTTTTGCAACTGCTCAAAATGTGCTACCTGATGTTAGGCTCTGATCTATTAGTCACTTATTTAAAGTTCATCTAAATCTACTAGTTCGTCTAGCACTACCATCTCTATAGGTCAAGAATGCTGCTGTCCAAGGGTGCTCCTACATGGATTCAGGGGAAGGGAGCCACCTTAAAGCAGGACATGTATCACTGGCCCAGATCACCTGATAAAAATAAAGAGAAAAAAACCCACTAAAAATCTAAGGACTGCTATGCTGCAATGTATTACATTTTTGAGTTTAGTGTTAGAGATTGTTGTGCTTTGTCTGGTGTATACCTTTAAATAAAATGTTCTACTTTATAGCAACCAGACTCAGTATCCAGACTGCAAATAACCCCCTATTACTCTAACTGTGATACTATCTGGGACGGTGTTTATTCACTGATTGCCTTTGAAACGAACATTTCCCGAAAGTGTTTATTTAAATACATCATTCACAGTAAACATCATCTTGATACAATGGAGGACTGCAAAATCCTTGAAATCACCTGAAGTGTTCATTTTCTATGTATGCACGAGACATTTTCATTATATTTTTCAAGTAGAATGTTCTGAAAGATTTGTTTTCTTATGCGATTCTCTCTGTATAAAGGGGCAGCATGCTCCAGTAAGTCTTTGTCATTCTAAATAAAGAAAACATTTTTCTGACCACTAAGAATGTCCATGATAAGTAAAAAATTATATCTGTGATGTTATAGAACACCTGTACTAAGACTATAGAACACCTGTACTAGGCAATCATTGGTGATTGAAATTCATCCAGCAGGTTCAATGAGATATTCAGATATTAAGCCATCCTTCAGAAACATATGATTCATGACTGCTGAGACCACAGGCTTAACCTCCCTAGCGGTCTGATTATGTCCATATTTCTGTGCTCAAAGCGGTACATTTTTTTGCATGGAAATATGTTTTTTTTATTGTAGGCCTGTAATTCTGTAATCTGTCCAAACAAGAGTCTATCAAACATCCCGGATACAATAAAACTTGAAACGCAAAATCATAAATTATAATATAATAAATAACCATAACAAATAATAATATAATAATAATAAATGTAATTCAATAATGTAATCAAACCAAAAACACTGAAATTTGAAATAGAGCGCCAAGTTCGCACATTGCTGAGCTCAGTCGCAGAATCGTTTTCAGTGTCTGATGACGAATTTCCCCACGAATCATTATCACTCAATTCTGCAAGTGGTTCTAATTTACTATTGCTGTTCTCTAGCTGGTCTAAAACCGCTTTTGACCTAAAGGGACGCTTTTTGGACACCATGGGCGTTTCTCAGTTTCCAGGCAGAAAGAACAGTAAAAATGCAGGCAGGGCACAGGACAAAGCACTAGGGACAAAATGTATGTGAAATGGTTTGATACAGTCATGGACTCCTATCAGATTTTAGTGTACTGAGTAAATGTCACATTTACATTTTTGAATTTCCCTCCGGTTCCCTCCCCCGTACGTCCCGACGCTCACAGGGAACAGAGCCCAGAAGACGAATGCCAGCAACGGCCGGAGGACATGGCCGGGGATGCTGCAGGAGGGACATCGTGCGAGTGCAGAACAAGGTAAGTGCTTGAGGGATCCCAGAGCAACGCTGCAGGGTAATCCCGAGTGTAGCTCGGGGGGGTACCGCTTCTGGTACTGAAAGTTAACCCCGGGATACACCCGGGAATACTGCCAGGGGGTTAAACCAAAATATAGTTTCCAACAATTGAAACCCTGGTCAAATAATGCACAAGATCATTTGCATTGAAAGTGCAAACCCAAGGCTTTTGTGGATTAAAACAACATTTATTAACCAATATCTTTAATAAACCAACATAACCCTGTGCCAGTCACAGACTGTGAGCACATAACATTGCATAAAATCATAACACTGTCTAAACCACAAGTTTTAGATTGACATCCAACTTAGCAATGCTCACAGAGGGCTTAAAGTGCAATCATTTAAAGCTGGCAAGGTAAAACGCCAATAGCACTGCAGCCTTTGGCATATTGTGCCCACTCCTTGCCGTAGGACTACCCATGACATCCCTAGCCATGAGCCTTTATATTCATAAGAAAGCAATGTCCACACTTGAAATATGTTTCCATACTTTACCGTAACTTGCAAAGATGGCATGGCATGTACATCACTTTGACATACTGTTTGAACTCTTTGACACACACTGCCATACACAAGAGAAAACCTTATGTGGCAGTCATTCATGATATGAATGCCAGCACAGAAAGATTAAGCCATCTTCCCTTTAGCATCTTCTCTCTCCCCTCCTTGGTGCACCATGGTGTTGGGTTCCAATCTCCCTTTATACTAGCTTCCATTGCATTTTATTTCCTTCAAGCCAAGATTAACAAGCTGCTCTCTTATTCTCTATGTCCCACTCCAGAGCTTTACACAGCCAGGTACGCTGCACTCCACAGCTCTCACTGCCAGGTGTACTAGAACTCACGGCAGAAAACACTTAGCCTAGCCTAAAAGACCTTTTGCATTCCACTCACACACCTTACAACCATAGTTCAAGTCAGGATGACTACAGCTGGTTCTTCTGGGTGTTGAACGTCCTCATGTAAAACTGGTGCAGACAGAATGTGGTGCACCTGTGCATAGTAACCAATCAGCTTCTAGGTTTTATTGTCAATCCTTAATTAAACAAGCTGAAGTTAGAAGCTGATTGGTTACTATGCACAGCTGCACCAGATTCTGTCTGCACCTGCTTTAGTAAATCTTTCCCAATATGTCAACATGATAACTATGCTGATATAGACTCTCCAGCTACATTATCAAAGATACCTAAGAGAGGGCCCGGGGTCAATAGGGGGCCCCATGAGATGCCCCTGGTACCTTTTTCATAGGCTTTTTTGAGTTTGAGCAAGGACACAGGGGCCCCATGATCCCCTATTGCCCGGAGGCCCCATGAGTTGTCAGTTCGCCCCTGGTATTGAGTTTGACATAATAGCTATGATTTCTTTGTCAAACTCAGGATTAACCAGTTCAAAAATAAAATCTGCATGTCCTGAGATGGATTTACCACTCAATAACTCAGATGGAGATGACTATGAAATGTACTAAAATGCTGCAGCTGGTAATGTTTAGATTAGTAGTGTTGAGGTCCGTGGGTATGTAGCCCCATTGTTTGGTTCTTTTGTTTTGGCTGTATACATATCCCTAAACTATCTTACTTTCTATGTAAATATCAAAATAATCAAAGTTTATTTTACACTTTATGAGCTCAGCAACTTTGACAGATAAAACAGCTGCACAGAGTTCAAGCCTTGGAACCAGGGGTGGACTGACCATTTGGAAACTCAGGCACTGCCCGAGGGCCTGGGGTCAGTAGGGGCCCCATGAGATGCCCCTGGTACCTTTTTCATAGGCTTTTTTGAGTTTGGGCAAGGACACAGGGGCCCCATGATCCCCTATTGCCCGGAGGCCCCATGAGTTGTCAGTTCACCCCTGGTATTGAGTTTGACATAATAGCTATGATTTCTTTGTCAAACTCGGGATTAACCAGTTCAAAAATAAAATCTGCATGTCCTGAGATGGATTTACCACTCAATAACTCAGATGGAGATGACTATGAAATGTACTAAAATGCTGCAGCTGGTAATGTTTAGATTAGTAGTGTTGAGGTCCTTGGGTATGTAGCACCATTGTTTGGTTCTTTTGTTTTGGCTGTATACATATCCCTAAAATATCTTACTTTCTATGTAAATATCAAAATAATCAAAGTTTATTTTACATTTTATGAGCTCAGCAACTTTGACAGATAAAACAGCTGCACAGAATTCAAGCCTTGGAACCAGGAGCGGACTGACCATTTGGAAACTCGGGCACTGCCCGAGGGCCCGGGGTCAGTAGGGGGCCCCATGAGATGCCCCTGGTACCTTTTTCATAGGCTTTTTTGAGTTTGGGCAAGGACACAGGGGCCCAATGATCCCCTATTGCCCGGGGGCCCCATGAGTTGTCAGTCCGCCCCTGCTTGGAACTGTATGTGCAGGCTTTGGAATCAGCTTGACCTTACCTGAGTTCAAATCAACACTTACTTTGAACCTCGAATCCGCTGCAACAATGACTTCCGAAAATGAATCAAATAAGGCATGAATCTCTTTTCTGGCATTGGTAGATGCAAGGGTGTAACAGTGCAGTATCTGAAGTTGTTTAACCTCCCTATCGCTCTGATTATGTCAATATTTCTGTGCTCAAAGCGGTACATTTTTTTGCATGGAAATATGTAGTTTTTTTATTGTAGACCTGTAATTTTTAGGAATAACTCAGTGAAAGCTGTCCGAACAAGAGTCTAGTAAACATCTAGGTATGATAAAATTTGAAACACGAAATCATAAATTATAATATAATAAATAATCATAAAAATAATAACATAATAATAATAAATTTTATTCAATAATGTAATCAAACCAAAAACACTGAAATTTGAAATAGAGCGCCAAGTTCGCATATCACTGAGTAAAGTCGCAAAATCGTTTTCAGTGTCTGATGATGAATTTCCCCACGAATCATTATCACTCACTTCTGCAAGTGGTTCTGATTTACTATCGCTGTTCTCTAGCTGGTCTGAAACCGCTTTTGACCTAAAGGGACGCTTTTTGGACGCCGTGGACTTTTCTCAGTTTTAAGGCAGAAAGAACAGTAAAAATGCAGGCAGGGCACAGGACAAAGCACTCGGGACAAAATGTATGTGAAATGGTTTGATACAGTAATGTTTTACTATGTGATTTTAGTGTATTTAGTGAAAGTCACTTTTTAACATTGTTAAATTTCCAGCTGCGCCGGCCCCCGTATGTCCCGTACGCCCTGACGCTCGCAGGGACCGGAACCCGTAAGACGGATGCCGGCATCGGCCAGAGGAGATGGCCGGGGTCGCTGCAGGGGGGACATCGCGGGAGCGCAGGACAAGGTAAGTGAAACAGGGAATCCCAGAGCAACGCTGCAGGTAATCCCGAGTGTAGCTCGGGGTTACCGCTTTTGGTGCTGAAAGTTAACCCTGAGCTACACTCGGGTATACCGCAAGGGAGGTTAAATGCCTTAAAGGACACCTTCCACGATTCCCATATTTGTTGTTTATTTAACAGTGTATCCCCAATTTGTTCTTTCATAAGTAAGTATTGTAAAAGGTGCTATGAAACCCAGAGGTTCATAAATGCTGTTTACTGTAGACAAAACTCCTCATTTCATGAAACGCTTGTCACAGGCTGATACATAAAATTTAAATGTGTCTCACAAAACTAGCTAAATCAATCCAAGACTGGACTGCATAAGGGAAAGATCAGATCCTAGATTAAATTCCTTTATATTTACAGCATAGTCATCAGAGTAAAAGGCTTAAATTACCTTGTCACAGTTAGAGACAATTTTGCAAAGCCTGAGGTTGGTAGTGGCAACCTAAGTTCTAGTGAGAAGATTGATTGTTTCTTCTTCCGTAGGCATAAATTGCTACAGCAGGAGAAAAGCCGCAACCAAATACATGTATTTTCATTCATTAGTCTATATCTTCATTGTTGACATTGTTATTGTGGCACTATCAGAACCTGAGAAAGTTTATGTTGCTTTTACAAATTATAAAACAGTGGAAAATTTGCTGGACATCAGTGATTACAGCAACAGGTTCATGTCTGAAATGGAACAAAACTTCTGTAAGTTTGTTATTCAAATTACACCTGGTGAAAAGAAGGTTGTTGAGGGAAATACCTTCATAGTGAGCGCTAGAGTCAAAGAATATCCTGGTCTCGCCTGGCTTGCGTGAATGTAACATACCAAAACACAGTAGGTACCAATTTTTCCATTCCATTTATTCCATTCCATTATTGTCTATCCATAAGTGGTGGTGCAGGCTCAGCATGGCCTCTCTCAAACACCTTCTGCATAAAGTCAACAGTTTTTTTTCATACAAGGGTTTCTATAAAGGTTGAACTCTAAGGAAATAAACAATGCTTCTACATACAAGCTATTATCTTATTTTTGGTTCAAGATATCCAGCTGTTGGAGGTATTTTAGTAGAACTCCTTACTCATAGTTACTCAAGTACATCTTGTTTTATATTGTACCTGCCACCCAATTGTCTTCAGTGGTTATATTAAACACTGTGGTGCGAAAGTTATCATTCCAGAAATTAAGAGCTTTGTTATCACCTAGTGTGATATGGTGCTATTGCAGTTATTTACAGTATATGACTATGACAAACACAATGAAAGAACGCACAGGCATATGTTTATCAAAGGAAGCCTTCACTTGGGTTCTTCTGGAACCTAAACTGGAATTGGACTGATGTCTGAGTGAAACTTCCTGTTTCAGGATTTCAATAGGCTGAAATTGCAATGGATGCCTAATAAATGGCTTCCTATTCAACACAATGATTATACAATCCCTGGCAAAAAGTACAGAATCACCCTTCTTGGAAAATGTTCATTCAATTGTTTAATTGTGTAGAAAAAAAAAAACTAATCACAGACATGCCTCAAAACTATTTTCATTTAACATTACAACCTTCTGGCTTAAGAAACACTTAAAAAAATTAAAAAGAAAGAACACTGTAGTCAATTGCAACTGTTTTTGCATATCAAGCAGAGGAAAAAATTATGGAATCACTCATTTCTGAGGAAAATATTATGGAATCACCATGTATGTTGCAGTTCTAAAACCAACATCTCCATCAGATTACATCTGCTAATTAGTCTGCAGTTGAAAAAGAATGCTTACACACCTTGGTGAGCTGTTGCACCAAGCTGATTGACATGAATCATGGCTCCAACATGAGAGATGTCAGTTAAAACAAAGGAGAGGATTATAAAACTTCTTTAAGAAGGTAAATCATCACAGAATGTTGCAAAAGATGTTGGTTGTTCCCAGTCAGTTGTGTCTAAAGTCTAGACCAGGGGTAGGCAACCTACAGTTCTCCAGCTGTTGCAGGACTACAAGTTCCATCATGCCTCTGCAAGTCATAGCTGTAACTGTCAGTTTTGTAATGTTGCAATGCCTCATGGGAAATGTAGTTCCACAACAGCTAGAGAGCTGCAGGTTGCCTACCCCTGGTCTAGACCAAGTACAAATATAATGGGAAGGTTGTAAAAGAGAAGCGTATTGGTAGACCAAGAAAGACATCAAAGCATCAAGATAGAAAACTTAAAGCAATATGCCTTGAAAACAGAAAATGCACAACAAAACAAATGAGGAACCAATGGGCAGAAACTGGAGTCAATGTCTGTGACTGAACTGTAAGACATTGCCTAAAGGAAATGGGATTTACATACAGAAAAGCCAAAAGAAAACCATCATTAACACCTAAACAGAAAAAAACAAACAGTGGACTAAAGAAAAGCAATCATGGACTGTGGATGACTGGATGAAAGTGATATTCAGTGATGAATCACAAATCTGCATTGGACAGGGTGATGATGCTGGAACTTTTGTTTGGTGCCATTCCAATGAAATGTATAAAGACAACTGCCTGCAGAAAACACGCAGATTTCCAAATTTTCAGAGTCATTGATGATATGGGGTTGCATGTCAGGTAAAAGAACGGGGAAGACGAAAGTTATTAAATCTTCAATAAATGCACAAGTTTATATTGGGATTTTGGACATTTTCTTTTCTTATTCCATCAATTGAAAGGATGTATGGTGATGGTGATGACATGATTTTTCAGGATGATAATGCATCTTGCCAAAGGGCCAAAGCCATGCAAACTTTCCTCCAAGAAAGAGGTATAATGGTAATGGCACGGCCTGCAAATAGTCCTGATCTCCATCCAATTGAAAATCTATGGTGGAAATGAAAGAAAATGGCCCATTACAAGGCTCCAACCTGCAAAGCTGATCTGGCAACTACAATAAGAGAAAGTTGGAGCCGGATTGATGAAGAATACTGTTTGTCAATAGTTAAATCCATGCCTCAGAGAACTCAAGCTGTCATAAAAGCTAGAGGTAGTGCAACAAAGTACTAGTGGTGTACTGTAGTGGTTTTTTTCATTATTCCATAATATTTTCCTCAGAATTGAGTGATTCCATATTTTCTTTCTCTGCTTGATCTGCAAAAACAGTTGCAATTGACTACAGTGTTCTTTCTTTTCTATTTTTTTAAGTGTTTCTTAAAGCCAGAAGGTTGGAATGTTAAATGAAAATAGATTTGAGGCATGTCTGTGATTAGTTCTTTTTTTTCTACACAATTAAACAATTGAATGAACATTTGCCAAGATTCCATGCTTTTTGCCAGAGGTTGTATACAGAACAAAAACCCTGTAAAAACATGGATGTAAAGCCATTTTGTAACTTGATATTACCAAATGTCCATAGAATCCTCTTGCTGCACTGGATACTCTGTACATTCTAGTTTTTTTTGTTTTGTGTGTTGTTGTTATACATGTCCTATGCATACTAAAAAACAATAAAAATTATCTGATTGGAAAACAAATTCAAGGTAAACTTTGGCACTTTGTTTAAAATTTTAGAGGCAGTATAAGTTTGCATGTAAAATATGAAAAATCATTTTTTTTTTATTCTGAAAACATTCTTTGCATCAGTTTCATAATAGCTGCCCTTTGACATCTCTACCAAAATTTGAATATAAAATATGTTTACACTTTGCAGGACCTGCTTTTAAAAAAGCGAGCAGTATCCATGTAATGTCTCTCAGTTGTCAAATGTCCCCGTCACATGTTGCCATTTCTCATTACTAATTCCAAATTGTTACCTAAAATTGTTACTTTTCATCGTCACTTGACAGCTCATATGGTCTGTCTTCAATTCTCTCATCATCTATCATTGTCACCTGTCATGGCTTTATAAAATGTTGGTGCTTTATAAATAATGGATATTACTGAATAATATTCAAAACAGGCACAAATCTCAGGTCTGCATCAAATTGTGAGACTGAGACCTTACATACCCGTGTACATTACAATGAATGGAACTAATAGAGACTTAAAGGACCAGTAACTAAAAGAAGAAGATACAGTTTGTGCACATACACATACAAACATAACATCCCCTTTACTTTTGATATAGGGTTCAGGCGATGAAGGCATCTGACACTCCTGGAAGTGTCAAATGCTGAAGAGACAGAAGGAGGCTGCAGAGCTGGAATGGAGGAGAGGTGGTAAAAATGGACTTGCTAAGGGTCAGTATAATCCCTTCTATTTTGAAAGGAAGTGTTGGGTTTAACTAGTTTTTCTCTAGAGCATATTTTATTCATTTTTGCACACATGTAAAAATCTTCATTTCTGGCAATAAAATTAGTTAAACCCCCAGAGCATTATATATTTTCTGAAAACAGAAGCCCTGTAGAAATAAAAGATGCAAGCTTTTATGTCACAATATTTGTGCAACTGTTTATTAGATGCAATTTTTCAGGAAAAAATATAATAAAATTAATTTTAGCGCAAACAAATAAGCAAAAAAATATAATACCCATTTTGTTGTACAATATGAGGTTGCATCGAGTAAATAAATACCAAACATGCCAAGTTGTAAAATTCCATGCGCCCGTGATATAGTAAAAACTATGGTACCCAAAAATCTCCATAGGTGAAACTGTAGAAGTCTTTACATTTCATCAGTTTAGAGTTAACCAAGAGCTCCTGAGCTAGAGTTATTACTCTCACCCTAACAATCGTGGAATGGACGGTCAGGCAATGGTGGACCTCAAACTGAAAGCGACCAAATTATTGTAATTTACAGTTTCTTTGTTTACATGTGAGGTCGAGGCATAGATATGTAAAATATGCCTTGCTCTCACACCACTCTCTATCCTGAAGCCAGAGGTAGTGGTCCCGGGCTTCAGGTAAGAGAGGGAGAGCCCGGGAACCATGGAAAGGGGGGGGGGGGTTGCTGCAGCATCACTTTGACTTTCAGCCATAGAGTTGGCTTTGGACGTATGTAGTACATCCAAGAAGTTTACTTAGTTGATTTATTTAGACCTGAAATGATTTCTTTATAGATAACGTTTTTCATCAGATTGTTCATTAACTGCTTTCCCACCACCCTACAGCAGAAATACTGCTAAAAGGCAACAGGGATGCGCAAAATCATGTATATAAAAGGGATTTTGCATTTCTGGGTAGGGGGCGAGCCCTACCCGCGCCACCATAGGCAGCCCCACCTATACTTATCTCTGCCTGTTGTCTATCCAGTACTGTGCCTGAAAGCAACATCACTTCTCTCTCATTCTCTCTCCTCATTGGCTCAGAAACAGCAATTACAGCAATTACAGTCCTTGAGGAGTGAGCTCAGGACAGGGGTGGGCCGCATTGTGTGTGTCAGTGGACACACACAGCATGGCTCATGAATGAGCCTGCACAAGTGCCCACATAGCAAGAGATTTGATATGGGGGCACTCAGCAGGGGGGAATGAGCCAGAAGCACTGTTGGGGACCCAAGAAGAGAATTGGGGCTGCTTTGTGCAAAACCATATACACTATATTCCCAAAAGTATTGGGCCAGCCCTCCAAACTATTGGATTCAGGCCTTCCAATCACCTCCATGGCCACAGGTGTATAAAATCAAGCACCCAGGCATGCAGACTGCTTCTACAAACATTTGTTGCCTACACGCACCACCATAGGCAGCCATACCTGTCGATCACCAGGTCCCAGCATGTGAATCCCCGCTGCCACCTGGTGATCACTGTGTATCACCGACCATTGGCGGCCTCACCTGTCGATCACCAGGTACCGGAAGGTTATTCACCACAGGTACCAGGCGATTATCTTGGACCACGGATGGGGGAGAGACCTGTATGTAAACAACACAGATCTCTCCCCTTTCAACTCCTGCACTCTGCTTTGTATGGCTCTGCATAGCAGAGCCATACAAAGCAGTGTGCTTACAGTGTAAAGCACACACACAGCACACAGTAAAACAGCACACAGCTCACAGTTAACCCTTTGATTGCCTCAGATGTTAACCCCTTCCTGCCCAGTGTCATTAGTACAGTGTCAGTGCTTTTTATTAGCACTGATCACTGTATTGGTGTCACTGGGGATGTCAGTGACAACAAGTCTGTTCCCCCCCACTGTCAGAATGCCCGCCGCAGTCCCACTATAAGTCGCTGATCGCCGCCATTATTAGAAGAGAAAAAAAAATCCACTATCTATACTGCCATTTGCAGACACTATAACTTTCACGTAAACCAATTAATTTACACGTGTTGGGTTTTTTTTTTTTAGCAAAGACATGTAACAGAATACATTTTGGCCTAAATTTATGATGAAATTTGATTTTTAAATTTTTTTTACTGGACATGTTTATTAGCCAAAAGTAAAAAATATTGTGTTTTTTTCTCAAAATTGGTGGTCTTTTTTTATAGCACATAAAATAAAAACCACAGAGGCGATCAAATACCACTGAAAGAAAGCTCTATTTGTGGGAAAAAAGGACATAATTTTTATTTGGTTGCAGCATTGCATGACCACGCAATTTTCAGTTAAAGTAACACAGCGCCATATCGCAAAAAATGACCTGGTCAGGAAGGGGGGTAAATCCTCTGGAGGGCAAGTGGTTAAAAAATTGCTATAGGATTATACACTCACTGGCCACTTTAATAGGTACACCTGTTCAATTTCAAACACAAATTGCTAATTAGCCAATCACATGGCAGCAACTCAATGCATTAAGGCATGTAGATGTGGTGAAGACGACTTGCTGAATTTCAAACCGAGCATTAGAATGGGGAAGAAAGGGGATTTAAGTGACTTTTAACATGGCATTGTTGTTGGTGCCAGACAGGCTGGTCTGAGTATTTCAAAACCTGCTGATCTACTGGGATTTTCATGCACAACCATCTCTAGGGTTTACAGAGAATGGTCCGAGAAAGAGAAAATATCCAGTGAGCGGAAGTTGTGTGGAGAAAAATGCCTTGTTGATGTCAGAGGAGAATGGGCAGACTAGTTGCTGCAACATTCAGATTTTGGCATAAACAACATGAAAGCATGGATCCATCCTGCCATGTATCAATGGTTCAGGCTGGTGGTGGTGGTGTAATGGTGTGGGGGAGATTTTCTTGGCTCTAACAAGGCGTACCTAATAAAATGGCTTGTGAGTGTTTGTGCATTTGATGTATTTTGTGCATGTTGTTTTGCTGAGATTGCTGCTGGGCACCACCATCTTGGATGTAATGTCAGCACCCACAGCAGACTCAGAGCTGTCACTCAAGTATTCCCCCCAACAGCTACATAAAATGGGTGATGCAGAGAAACTGGACCAGCACAGACAGTATTAAGACACTTTCAGAAGAGGACAGGCCTATACTATGCAAGGAGGGAGGAGGCTGTGCTAGGGAACCAACTCTAACTGAAGTAGTCACATTTTCTAGAAACGTTAAACGCACAGTGACAATATAAAATAATTTACGGAAAGGAAAACACTGCAAATATGCATGTAAAATATTTGATGTTCTGTGCTTTTATCTGCAATTTTTAAGCTGGTGATATAGTCTCTATAAAGTGTTTCTAAACCCAGGACCCTGCATTCACTATATCCGGTCTCCCACAGTACACAGGACATGGAAGTGCAATTATTTCAGTAAATATAAACTGCTAAATACGTTTTCTCATCAGCAGTTAGAGCAGTCTTGTGACTTCTATCAGTGTCCAGCAGAGCACTGGTTACAACTTGTAGGAGGAGCTTTCATTTTGCTCTAGGAGGATGCAGAACCCCTGACCTCTGTCTGGACAGTGCTGATTGGTCCTGTGTTGATCCTTTGCACTCTCCCAAGAAAAAAAAAAACTTTCTAGCAATACACACCAAATTGAGCATGTGCAGAGTGTCTCCACAATATGTCTTATCAGGAGATAAGAGAACACTAGAAGAAGGGGAGGATCAGAGAAGTCAGGATCAAATAGCATTTATACACAATGCATTTACTGCATATACAGAATGAGTTTACTGTTGTGGGTTTAATAATACTTTAAAGATTCTACAGAAATGGTGATTTTTATAGACCTATTATTGGACAGTCTGGTTAGCTTTTGTACATAAAATCGTCAAAATTGGGGATTCACTGGTGATTTAAACTGAATTCCCAATGTTGCCTCTGTATGTAAAAATATGGACAAAACCTCCTCCTCTCAAATATTTTTACAGTATTTCTTTTTGTTCTTTTAAGCAGAAATGGAACAAAACAGATCTACCTTTTCACATGGATAATAAATGAGAGCAAGTTATGGTAGGCTGAACATTTTCTTGTGCCATTGTAGTCAATGATACTCAAAAGCACAAAGCGTGCCAGATTTAAAACTCAGACTGTATTAACAATATGCACAAGAATTGTTTGGTTGGCTGCTTTTGGTTCTGCAACAGACAAAGGGCATCAAGGGAATCCATCACCCTTTTTATTTATTTTTTATACTATTTATATGCCACTGTACATATGTATACAGTATATATGTGGATATATACAGTATACATTTTGAAGTGGTTAGCATATTATGGGGCCAAAATCATGCTGGGTTTGCACCAAAGTAGTACAGGTACCTTTTTCCAAAACTGCACCTTGCTGATTTGCATTGATGTGCACTGGAGCAACTGAAAATAATGTGATTTCCATTGTCATTCTGTGCGACTTACGATGTCATGTGATGTCAGGTGGCACAGTGGCTTAGTGGTTAGCACTTCCGTCTGGCAGCACTAGGGTCGTTGATTCGAATCCCAACCACAGCACCATCTGCTTGGAGTTTGCATGTTCTCCCTGTGCCTGCGTGGGTTTCCTCCCACACTCCAAAGACATGCTGGTAGGTAAATTGGATCCTTTCTAAATTGGCCCTAGTATGTGTATGTATGAATGTGAGTTAGGGACTAGAGATGAGCGAAGAAATGAAAAATTCGATTCGACTGATTCGGCGAATTCGTGGACAATATTCGATTCGAGTCGAATAAATTCGCTGTGAATTTAACTTAAAAAAGGGTGTTTCTAGGCTTCAGAGAGACTTAATATTAGTGCAGAACACTGTACCTTTAATTTAAATGCCCTTGGAGTCTGCTGGGGAAGAGAAATAATACTGTCAGTCAGTATGACATGCAGATGAGTGCCGTCGATCTTAGAATCACCGCACACTTCACTCATTTGGGCAGTCACGGGGCCAAAACCAGAGTGTGGAGCCACAGTGTGGCGGTGGAGGCAGCAGCAATGGGAGGCCATACAGCACCCTATGACAAAAATGGAAACCACCAGCAGTGTGAGGAGACCTGAAAGTGGCACATGGCAGAGTGTGGCGATAGAGACAGCAGCAATGGGAGGCCGTACAGGGACCCATGACACACTCTGGACCTGGCAGCAGCATGAGGAGGCGGTACAGGGGCCCATGACAGATTACGGGCCTGGCAGCAGCATGAGGAGTCGGTACAGGGGCCCATGGCAGATTACGGGCCTGGCAGCAGCAATGGGAGGCCGTACAGGGACCCATGACACACTCTGGACCTGGCAGCAGCATGGGGAGGCGGTACAGGGGCCCATGACAGATTACGGGCCTGGCAGCAGCATGAGGAGTCGGTACGGGGGCCCATGACACACTCTGGACCTGGCAGCAGCATGAGGAGGCGGTACAGGGGCGCATGACAGATTACGAGCCTGGCAGCAGCAACTTGGACAGGAGGACGTTCAGCTTCTGCACCGTCGGGTGCGTGCTCGCAAACTGTTGTCTCTTGGAAACGGATTCCAAGAAAGACTGCTGACGGAATCCGTGAAGAGGAGTAGCAGGAGAAGGAGCATCTGAACGAGCGGAATATGCCAACAAGCGACAACAGTGGCCCATGACAGATTACGGGCCTGGCAGCAGCATGAGGAGTCGGTACGGGGGCCCATGGCAGATTACGGGCCTGGCAGCAGCTATGGGAGGCCCGTAATCTGCCAGCACCCTATGACAAAAAATGGAACCCACCAGCAGTGTGAGGAGACCTGAAAGTGGCACATGGCAGAGTGTGGCGATGGAGAC
Source organism: Staurois parvus (assembly GCF_062004578.1). Lineage (NCBI taxonomy): Eukaryota > Metazoa > Chordata > Amphibia > Anura > Ranidae > Staurois > Staurois parvus. The sequence continues at coordinate 15,156,202 of NW_028317827.1, forward strand.
AGCAGCAATGGGAGGCCGTACAGGGACCCATGAGAGACTCTGGACCTGGCAGCAGCATGAGGAGGCGGTATAGGGGCCCATGGCAGATTAGGGGCCTGGCAGCAGCTATGGGAGGCCCGTAATCTGCCAGCACCCTATGACAAAAAATGGAACACACCAGCAGTGTGAGGAGACCTGAAAGTGGCACATGGCAGAGTGTGGCGATGGAGGCAGCAGCAATGGGAGGCCGTACAGGGACCCATGAGAGACTCTGGACTTGGCAGCAGCATGAGGAGGCGGTATAGGGGCCCATGGCAGATTAGGGGCCTGGCAGCAGCTATGGGAGGCCCGTAATCTGCCAGCACCCTATGACAAAAAATGGAACACACCAGCAGTGTGAGGAGACCTGAAAGTGGCACATGTTTGGGGCATGATTCATGGCGGATTTAGTCAGTTGTGTCAGGAACTGGTGGTTTGAAATCCAGACTAATCCACGCCTGATTCATTTTCACAAACGTCAGTCTCTCCACACTTTGGGTGGACAGTCGTGTCCTCCGCGGAGTTGCAATACCTCCTGCCGCACTAAACACGCGCTCCGATGCCACGCTACTGGCCGGGCATGACAGCCTTTCAAGGGCAAATTCAGCTAGTTGGGGCCAAAGGTCAAGTTTCGTTGCCCAGTAGTCAAGGGGATTGTCTACCTCGGTTGGCAGGGTGCTGTCCAAGTAGGCCTAAGCCTGTTGTTTGAGGTCCTGCTCCAGGTCCACCTGATGCTGCTGCTGCTGCTGCGGCTGGTTAGTAGTTTCCTCACTGCGCTGGTGAAGAAAGCTACTCATCATCGACTGCAGACTGAGGCAGCCGCTGCTGGTGGAGCTGCCACTGCTCCTACCACCCCACCCCTCCCCTGCTGCCATGGCAGCGGAACACGAGCGCACAGGGCCCACAGTGTCTGAGGATGGACGTTGGCGCAGACAGGCAGAGACCAGCTGACTACATAGGTGTTTTTTATAGTACGTTATTTTGGCCTCCCTCTCAGCAGGTGTGAAAAAGGCCACCATTTTTGAACGGTAGCGAGGGTCCAACAAGGTGGACAGCCAAAAGTCATCCCTCTGTCTGATGGTTATTATTCGGCTGTCGCTACGCAAGCAACCGAGCATGCTATGGGCCATTTGTGCCAAGGAATGCGAGGGACTCCCTGCCTCCATCTCCACAGCATACTGCCACGGTGCGTCTAGGTCCTCTGTCTCCTCTTCCTCCTCCTCTACCAGATGCTCCTGCTCCTCCACTCCTGTCCGCTGAGTGGAAAAACCACCCATTTCACTCAATAATTCCTGAGCACCAATGTCCTCCTCTACCTCCTCCTCTTCTTCCAGTCCTGCCCCCACAGGGGCCATGTGGCGTTGAGATCTGTGCGCCACGTCTACCGCACCCTGACCAGCCATTGTTAACAGCATTTGTTCCAGGACGTGCAACAGAGGAATGACGTCGTTCATCCCATAGTCCTGCCGACTCACGAATAGCGTGGCCTCCTCAAAGGGCCTGAGCAAGCGCAGGTGTCACGCATGAGCTGCCAATGGCTGACATCTAAGTTACACAGGGAGTACCTTTATCTGCTTTTAACATCAGGAAATCTGTGATGGCCTTTTGCTGTTCGTAAAGGCGGTCTAACATATGTAGGGTTGAATTCCACCTTGTTGCAACGTCACAGCATGAGGAGTCGGTATAGGGGCCCATGGCAGATTAGGGGCCTGGCAGCAGTTATGGGAGGCCCATAATCTGCCAGCACCCTATGACAAAAAATGGAACACACCAGCAGTGTGAGGAGACCTGAAAGTGGCACATGGCAGAGTGTGGCGATGGAGACAGCAGCAATGGGAGGCCGTACAGGGACCCATGAGAGACTCTGGACCTGGCAGCAGCATGAGGAGGCGGTATATAGGGGCCTACGGCAGATTAGGGGCCTGGCAGCAGCTATAGGAGGCCCGTAATCTGCCAGCACCCTATGTCAAAAAATTCAACACACCAGCAGTGTGTGAGGAGACCTGAAAGTGGCACATGGCAGAGTGTGGCGATGGAGACAGCAGCAATGGGAGGCCGTACAGGGACCCATGACAGACTCTGGACTTGGCAGCAGCATGAGGAGGCGGTATATAGGGGCTTATGGCAGATTAGGGGCCTGGCAGCAGCTATAGGAGGCCCGTAATCTGCCAGCACCCTATGTCAAAAAATTCAACACACCAGCAGTGTGAGGAGACCTGAAAGTGGCACATGGCAGAGTGTGGCGATGGAGACAGCAGCAATGGGAGGCCGTACAGGGACCCATGACAGACTCTGAACTTGGCAGCAGCATGAGGAGGCGTTATATAGGGGCCCATGGCAGATTAGGGGCCTGGCAGCAGCTATGTGAGGCCCGTAATCTGCCTGCACCCTATGTCAAAAAATTTAACACACCAGCAGTGTGAAGAGACCTGAAAGTGGCACATGGCAGCAGAGTGTGGCGATGGAGACAGCAGCAATGGGAGGCCGTACAGGGACCATGACAGACTCTGGACTTGGCAGCAGCATGAGGAGGCGGTATATAGGGGCCCATGGCAGATTAGGGGCCTGGCAGCAGCTATGTGAGGCCCGTTATCTTGCAGCACCCTATGTCAAAAAATTTAACACACCAGCAGTGTGAAGAGACCTGAAAGTGGCACATGGCAGCAGAGTGTGGCGATGGAGACAGCAGCAATGGGAGGCCGTACAGGGACCCATGAGAGACTCTGGACCTGGCAGCAGCAGGAGGAGGCGGTATATAGGGGCCCATGGCAGATTAGGGGCCTGGCAGCAGCTATGTGAGGCCCGTAATCTGCCTGCACCCTATGTCAAAAAATTTAACACACCAGCAGTGTGAAGAGACCTGAAAGTGGCACATGGCAGCAGAGTGTGGCGATGGAGACAGCAGCAATGGGAGGCCGTACAGGGACCATGACAGACTCTGGACTTGGCAGCAGCATGAGGAGGCGGTATATAGGGGCCCATGGCAGATTAGGGGCCTGGCAGCAGCTATGTGAGGCCCGTTATCTTGCAGCACCCTATGTCAAAAAATTTAACACACCAGCAGTGTGAAGAGACCTGAAAGTGGCACATGGCAGCAGAGTGTGGCGATGGAGACAGCAGCAATGGGAGGCCGTACAGGGACCCATGAGAGACTCTGGACCTGGCAGCAGCAGGAGGAGGCGGTATATAGGGGCCCATGGCAGATTAGGGGCCTGGCAGCAGCTATGTGAGGCCCGTAATCTGCCTGCACCCTATGTCAAAAAATTTAACACACCAGCAGTGTGAAGAGACCTGAAAGTGGCACATGGCAGCAGAGTGTGGCGATGGAGACAGCAGCAATGGGAGGCCGTACAGGGACCATGACAGACTCTGGACTTGGCAGCAGCATGAGGAGGCGGTATATAGGGGCCCATGGCAGATTAGGGGCCTGGCAGCAGCTATGTGAGGCCCGTTATCTTGCAGCACCCTATGTCAAAAAATTTAACACACCAGCAGTGTGAAGAGACCTGAAAGTGGCACATGGCAGCAGAGTGTGGCGATGGAGACAGCAGCAATGGGAGGCCGTACAGGGACCCATGAGAGACTCTGGACCTGGCAGCAGCATGAGGAGGCGGTATATTGGGGCCCATGGCAGATTAGGGGCCTGGCAGCAGCTATGTGAGGCCCGTTATCTTGCAGCACCCTATGTCAAAAAATTTTACACACCAGCAGTGTGAAGAGACCTGAAAGTGGCACATGGCAGCAGAGTGTGGCGATGGAGACAGCAGCAATGGGAGGCCGTACAGGGACCCATGAGAGACTCTGGACCTGGCAGCAGCAGGAGGAGGTGGTATATAGGGGCCCATGGCAGATTAGGGGCCTGGCAGCAGCTATGTGAGGCCCGTTATCTTGCAGCACCCTATGTCAAAAAATTTAACACACCAGCAGTGTGAAGAGACCTGAAAGTGGCACATGGCAGCAGAGTGTGGCGATGGAGACAGCAGCAATGGGAGGCCGTACAGGGACCATGACAGACTCTGGACTTGGCAGCAGCATGAGGAGGCGGTATATAGGGGCCCATGGCAGATTAGGGGCCTGGCAGCAGCTATGTGAGGCCCGTTATCTTGCAGCACCCTATGTCAAAAAATTTAACACACCAGCAGTGTGAAGAGACCTGAAAGTGGCACATGGCAGCAGAGTGTGGCGATGGAGACAGCAGCAATGGGAGGCCGTACAGGGACCCATGAGAGACTCTGGACCTGGCAGCAGCAGGAGGAGGCGGTATATAGGGGCCCATGGCAGATTAGGGGCCTGGCAGCAGCTATGTGAGGCCCGTAATCTGCCTGCACCCTATGTCAAAAAATTTAACACACCAGCAGTGTGAAGAGACCTGAAAGTGGCACATGGCAGCAGAGTGTGGCGATGGAGACAGCAGCAATGGGAGGCCGTACAGGGACCATGACAGACTCTGGACTTGGCAGCAGCATGAGGAGGCGGTATATAGGGGCCCATGGCAGATTAGGGGCCTGGCAGCAGCTATGTGAGGCCCGTTATCTTGCAGCACCCTATGTCAAAAAATTTAACACACCAGCAGTGTGAAGAGACCTGAAAGTGGCACATGGCAGCAGAGTGTGGCGATGGAGACAGCAGCAATGGGAGGCCGTACAGGGACCCATGAGAGACTCTGGACCTGGCAGCAGCAGGAGGAGGCGGTATATAGGGGCCCATGGCAGATTAGGGGCCTGGCAGCAGCTATGTGAGGCCCGTAATCTGCCTGCACCCTATGTCAAAAAATTTAACACACCAGCAGTGTGAAGAGACCTGAAAGTGGCACATGGCAGCAGAGTGTGGCGATGGAGACAGCAGCAATGGGAGGCCGTACAGGGACCCATGACAGACTCTGAACTTGGCAGCAGCATGAGGAGGCGGTATATAGGGGCCCATGGCAGATTAGGGGCCTGGCAGCAGCTATAGGAGGCCCGTAATCTGCCAGCACCCTATGTCAAAAAATTTAACACACCAGCAGTGTGAAGAGACCTGAAAGTGGCACATGGCAGCAGAGTGTGGCGATGGAGACAGCAGCAATGGGAGGCCGTACAGGGACCATGACAGACTCTGGACTTGGCAGCAGCATGAGGAGGCGGTATATAGGGGCCCATGGCAGATTAGGGGCCTGGCAGCAGCTATGTGAGGCCCGTTATCTTGCAGCACCCTATGTCAAAAAATTTTACACACCAGCAGTGTGAAGAGACCTGAAAGTGGCACATGGCAGCAGAGTGTGGCGATGGAGACAGCAGCAATGGGAGGCCGTACAGGGACCCATGAGAGACTCTGGACCTGGCAGCAGCAGGAGGAGGCGGTATATAGGGGCCCATGGCAGATTAGGGGCCTGGCAGCAGCTATGTGAGGCCCGTAATCTGCCTGCACCCTATGTCAAAAAATTTAACACACCAGCAGTGTGAAGAGACCTGAAAGTGGCACATGGCAGCAGAGTGTGGCGATGGAGACAGCAGCAATGGGAGGCCGTACAGGGACCATGACAGACTCTGGACTTGGCAGCAGCATGAGGAGGCGGTATATAGGGGCCCATGGCAGATTAGGGGCCTGGCAGCAGCTATGTGAGGCCCGTTATCTTGCAGCACCCTATGTCAAAAAATTTAACACACCAGCAGTGTGAAGAGACCTGAAAGTGGCACATGGCAGCAGAGTGTGGCGATGGAGACAGCAGCAATGGGAGGCCGTACAGGGACCCATGAGAGACTCTGGACCTGGCAGCAGCATGAGGAGGCGGTATATTGGGGCCCATGGCAGATTAGGGGCCTGGCAGCAGCTATGTGAGGCCCGTTATCTTGCAGCACCCTATGTCAAAAAATTTTACACACCAGCAGTGTGAAGAGACCTGAAAGTGGCACATGGCAGCAGAGTGTGGCGATGGAGACAGCAGCAATGGGAGGCCGTACAGGGACCCATGAGAGACTCTGGACCTGGCAGCAGCAGGAGGAGGTGGTATATAGGGGCCCATGGCAGATTAGGGGCCTGGCAGCAGCTATGTGAGGCCCGTTATCTTGCAGCACCCTATGTCAAAAAATTTAACACACCAGCAGTGTGAAGAGACCTGAAAGTGGCACATGGCAGCAGAGTGTGGCGATGGAGACAGCAGCAATGGGAGGCCGTACAGGGACCATGACAGACTCTGGACTTGGCAGCAGCATGAGGAGGCGGTATATAGGGGCCCATGGCAGATTAGGGGCCTGGCAGCAGCTATGTGAGGCCCGTTATCTTGCAGCACCCTATGTCAAAAAATTTAACACACCAGCAGTGTGAAGAGACCTGAAAGTGGCACATGGCAGCAGAGTGTGGCGATGGAGACAGCAGCAATGGGAGGCCGTACAGGGACCCATGAGAGACTCTGGACCTGGCAGCAGCAGGAGGAGGCGGTATATAGGGGCCCATGGCAGATTAGGGGCCTGGCAGCAGCTATGTGAGGCCCGTAATCTGCCTGCACCCTATGTCAAAAAATTTAACACACCAGCAGTGTGAAGAGACCTGAAAGTGGCACATGGCAGCAGAGTGTGGCGATGGAGACAGCAGCAATGGGAGGCCGTACAGGGACCATGACAGACTCTGGACTTGGCAGCAGCATGAGGAGGCGGTATATAGGGGCCCATGGCAGATTAGGGGCCTGGCAGCAGCTATGTGAGGCCCGTTATCTTGCAGCACCCTATGTCAAAAAATTTAACACACCAGCAGTGTGAAGAGACCTGAAAGTGGCACATGGCAGCAGAGTGTGGCGATGGAGACAGCAGCAATGGGAGGCCGTACAGGGACCCATGAGAGACTCTGGACCTGGCAGCAGCAGGAGGAGGCGGTATATAGGGGCCCATGGCAGATTAGGGGCCTGGCAGCAGCTATGTGAGGCCCGTAATCTGCCTGCACCCTATGTCAAAAAATTTAACACACCAGCAGTGTGAAGAGACCTGAAAGTGGCACATGGCAGCAGAGTGTGGCGATGGAGACAGCAGCAATGGGAGGCCGTACAGGGACCCATGACAGACTCTGAACTTGGCAGCAGCATGAGGAGGCGGTATATAGGGGCCCATGGCAGATTAGGGGCCTGGCAGCAGCTATAGGAGGCCCGTAATCTGCCAGCACCCTATGTCAAAAAATTTAACACACCAGCAGTGTGAAGAGACCTGAAAGTGGCACATGGCAGCAGAGTGTGGCGATGGAGACAGCAGCAATGGGAGGCCGTACAGGGACCATGACAGACTCTGGACTTGGCAGCAGCATGAGGAGGCGGTATATAGGGGCCCATGGCAGATTAGGGGCCTGGCAGCAGCTATGTGAGGCCCGTTATCTTGCAGCACCCTATGTCAAAAAATTTTACACACCAGCAGTGTGAAGAGACCTGAAAGTGGCACATGGCAGCAGAGTGTGGCGATGGAGACAGCAGCAATGGGAGGCCGTACAGGGACCCATGAGAGACTCTGGACCTGGCAGCAGCAGGAGGAGGTGGTATATAGGGGCCCATGGCAGATTAGGGGCCTGGCAGCAGCTATGTGAGGCCCGTAATCTGCCTGCACCCTATGTCAAAAAATTTAACACACCAGCAGTGTGAAGAGACCTGAAAGTGGCACATGGCAGCAGAGTGTGGCGATGGAGACAGCAGCAATGGGAGGCCGTACAGGGACCCATGAGAGACTCTGGACCTGGCAGCAGCAGGAGGAGGTGGTATATAGGGGCCCATGGCAGATTAGGGGCCTGGCAGCAGCTATGTGAGGCCCGTAATCTGCCTGCACCCTATGTCAAAAAATTTAACACACCAGCAGTGTGAAGAGACCTGAAAGTGGCACATGGCAGCAGAGTGTGGCGATGGAGACAGCAGCAATGGGAGGCCGTACAGGGACCATGACAGACTCTGGACTTGGCAGCAGCATGAGGAGGCGGTATATAGGGGCCCATGGCAGATTAGGGGCCTGGCAGCAGCTATGTGAGGCCCGTTATCTTGCAGCACCCTATGTCAAAAAATTTAACACACCAGCAGTGTGAAGAGACCTGAAAGTGGCACATGGCAGCAGAGTGTGGCGATGGAGACAGCAGCAATGGGAGGCCGTACAGGGACCCATGAGAGACTCTGGACCAGGCAGCAGCATGAGGAGGCGGTATATTGGGGCCCATGGCAGATTAGGGGCCTGGCAGCAGCTATGTGAGGCCCGTTATCTTGCAGCACCCTATGTCAAAAAATTTTACACACCAGCAGTGTGAAGAGACCTGAAAGTGGCACATGGCAGCAGAGTGTGGCGATGGAGACAGCAGCAATGGGAGGCCGTACAGGGACCCATGAGAGACTCTGGACCTGGCAGCAGCAGGAGGAGGTGGTATATAGGGGCCCATGGCAGATTAGGGGCCTGGCAGCAGCTATGTGAGGCCCGTTATCTTGCAGCACCCTATGTCAAAAAATTTAACACACCAGCAGTGTGAAGAGACCTGAAAGTGGCACATGGCAGCAGAGTGTGGCGATGGAGACAGCAGCAATGGGAGGCCGTACAGGGACCCATGAGAGACTCTGGACCTGGCAGCAGCATGAGGAGGCGGTATATTGGGGCCCATGGCAGATTAGGGGCCTGGCAGCAGCTATGTGAGGCCCGTTATCTTGCAGCACCCTATGTCAAAAAATTTTACACACCAGCAGTGTGAAGAGACCTGAAAGTGGCACATGGCAGCAGAGTGTGGCGATGGAGACAGCAGCAATGGGAGGCCGTACAGGGACCCATGAGAGACTCTGGACCTGGCAGCAGCAGGAGGAGGTGGTATATAGGGGCCCATGGCAGATTAGGGGCCTGGCAGCAGCTATGTGAGGCCCGTAATCTGCCTGCACCCTATGTCAAAAAATTTAACACACCAGCAGTGTGAAGAGACCTGAAAGTGGCACATGGCAGCAGAGTGTGGCGATGGAGACAGCAGCAATGGGAGGCCGTACAGGGACCCATGAGAGACTCTGGACCTGGCAGCAGCAGGAGGAGGCGGTATATAGGGGCCTATGGCAGATTAGGGGCCTGGCAGCAGCTATAGGAGGCCCGTAATCTGCCAGCACCCTATGTCAAAAAATTCAACACACCAGCAGTGTGAGGAGACCTGAAAGTGGCACATGTTTGAGGCATGATTCATGGCGGATTTAGTCAGTTGTGTCAGGAACTGGTGGTTTGAAATCCAGACTAATCCACGCCTGATTCATTTTCACAAACGTGAGTCTCTCCACACTTTGGGTGGACAGTCGTGTCCTCCGCGGAGTTACAATACCTCCTGCCGCACTAAACACGCGCTCCGATGCCACGCTACTGGCCGGGCATGACAGCCTTTCAAGGGCAAATTCAGCTAGTTGGGGCCAAAGGTCAAGTTTCGTTGCCCAGTAGTCAAGGGGATTGTCTACCTCGGTTGGCAGGGTGCTGTCCAAGTAGGCCCAAGCCTGTTGTTTGAGCTCCTGCTCCAGGTCCACCTGATGCTGCTGCTGCTGCTGCGGCTGGTTAGTAGTTTCCTCACTGCGCTGGTGAAGAAAGCTACTCATCATCGACTGCAGACTGAGGCAGCCGCTGCTGGTGGAGCTGCCACTGCTCCTACCACCCCACCCCTCCCCTGCTGCCATGCCAGCGGAACGCGAGCGCACAGGGCCCACAGTGTCTGAGGATGGACGTTGGCGCACAAAGGCAGAGACCAACTGACTACATAGGTGGTTTTTATAGTACGTAATTTTGGCCTCCCTCTCAGCAGGTGTGAAAAAGGCCACCATTTTGGACCGGTAGCGAGGGTCCAACAAGGTGGACAGCCAAAAGTCATCCCTCTGTCTGATGGTTATTATTCGGCTGTCGCTACGCAAGCAACCGAGCATGCTATGGGCCATTTGTGCCAAGGAATGCGAGGGACTCCCTGCCTCCATCTCCACAGCATACTGCCACGGTGCGTCTGGGTCCTCTGTCTCCTCCTCCTCCTCCTCTACCAGATGCTCCTGCTCCTCCACTCCTGTCCGCTGAGTGGAAAAACCACCCATTTCACTCAATAATTCCTGAGCACAAATGTCCTCCTCTACCTCCTCCTCTTCTTCCTGTCCTGCCCCCACAGGGGTCATGTGGCGTTGAGATCTGTGCGCCACGTCTACCGCACCCTGACCAGCCATTGTTAACAGCATTTGTTCCAGGACGTGCAACAGAGGAATGACGTCGTTCATCCCATAGTCCTGCCGACTCACGAATAGCGTGGCCTCCTCAAAGGGCCTGAGCAAGCGGCAGGTGTCACGCATGAGCTGCCAATGGCTGACATCTAAGTTACACAGGGGAGTACCTTTATCCGCTTGTAACATCAGGAAATCGGTGATGGCCTTTCGCTGCTCGTAAAGGCGGTCTAACATGTGTAGGGTTGAATTCCACCTTGTTGCAACGTCGCAGATCAGGCGATGCTGTGGAATTCCGTTCTGCCGCTGCAGCTCAATGAGGGTGTTCTTTGCGGTGTAGGAATGGCTGAAATGCATGCACAGTTTACGTGACATTTTAAGGATGTCTTGCAGTGGGATGGTGGATTTTAGGAACCGCTTGACAACCAGATTGAACACGTGAGCCATGCATGGCGCATGGCACAACCTTCCTTGACGCAGAGCAGACACCATGTTCTTTCCGTTGTCAGTCAACATGGTTCCGATTTTTAGTTTGCGCGGAGACAGCCATCTGTCGATTTCTCTGTTCATTACACTCAGCAGTTCCTCCCCTGTGTGACTACGTTCGCCAAGGCATACCAGGTGCAGCACAGCGTGACACCGTTGCGCCCTGCACATGTGATATGCCGGTCGGGTAATGGGACTTGGCACGGGGGTGGCGGCTGAGGACACGGCGGAAAAAGAGGTGGTAGAGGCGGACATGCTTGCTGGACCAAGGACGTGCAAACGTGGAGGCAAAAGCGTCGTGACCTGTCCAAGTTGCTGGTGCGGCTGTGCCGGCACCACGTTCACCCAGTGGGCCGTAAATGACATGTACTGTCCCTGACCGTAGTTACAGCTCCACACGTCGGCGCTGCCGTGCACTTTGGCAGAGACCGACATGCTCAAAGACTGGCCCACCATCTCTTCTACATGTGAATGCAGGGCTGGCACTGCCTTTTGGGCAAAGAAATGACGGCTTGGCACTCTCCACCGCGGCGCGGCACAAGCCATCATTTCTCGGAAAGGTGCTGAGTCCACCAGTTGGAAAGGGAGGGACTGCAGCACCAGCAACTTGGACAGGAGGACGTTCAGCTTTTGCACCGTCGGGTGCGTGCTCGCAAACTGTTGTCTCTTGGATACGGATTCCAAGAAAGACTGTTGACGGAATCCGAGAAGAGGAGTAGCAGGAGAAGGAGCATCTGAACGAGCGGAAGATGCCAATGAGCGACAACTCCCCTCAGCAGAGGTGTTGGAGCCTTGACTGGCTGATAGAGGGCGATTGACGACGTCGGGTGACGGAGCAAGTAACGGAGCGGGTGATGGAGCGGGGGCTGGGGCAGGCAGAACCGCCGTATGTTTATCACGGTTTTCCCAGGCCACCGAATGGTGACGCTGCATATGCTGACGCAACGCTGTAGTCCCAACATGGGCCCCCTGGCCACGCTTGCATTTCTGGCCACATAGTCGACATACGGCTACGTTTACTTCCTCGGGCGGCTTGAGGAAAAATTGCCACACCACCGAGTAGGAAACTTTGCCCCCGCTACTCTTCACTGGCTGACTGCTACTTCCTCCGTGCGCACCGGCACCACTACTGGCCGTGGTGGTAGGCTGCAGTGGAGCTGGTGCTCTACTCCGTGGACGTTTGGCTCCACTGACACTGATGCGACCCTGCTGCTGTCTCCTGGGCAACCCACCGACTGTTTTGCTCGCTGCCAAGCTGCCACCCTCTTCTCCTGATGATGCGGAAGAAATTGCCTGATGACGACGAGGCTGCCAAGTGCGATCAACCTCCTCATCATCAAGTAGGGTCTCCGCCTCACTACTAGCCCCCTCGGCTGCGTCTGGGTCAGGAGACAGACCTGTCTCTAGACCGGCTACCGAGCCACTCTCCTCGCCAGTACTTGTTCGCTTGGCTGCTGAAAAGGCCGATGTCTCCCCCCGTTCCTGACCGCCCTCTGTTAGCTCTTCCTCACTGTACAGTGGGGCTGAGCCCACAGCATGCGATACTTCGCTTGGTGAGGGAACAGCAAAGGACAGGGGCAGGTAGAGGACACGTGATTTCAGTGGGCTTGGTCCCGGGCCATGCCAACTAACGGTTGTGTCTGACGTACCCACCGACCGTTGGCTGTAGGTGTCAGAGGTGACCTGGGAAGAGGAAGACGACCGAGCCAACCAATCAATGACGGCAGGGTTGTCGGTGGAGACACGACCGCTGGATGACACCGGGAGCACTGGCCTCTGGCTGCGAATACTGCTGCCTCGACCCCTTCCTCTGCTGCCACGTCTGCTCGCTCCTAAAACATTGCCTCCTCTGCCACTCCTCTGCATGTTGTCTGACATACTATTTAATTCAACGATTAGGTGTCCCTGAGTAACAATTCTCTGGCACTCAGTAACAATTCTGTCTGTCCCTGAGTATGAATTCTGTGGCCCTGAGTAACAATTGTGTGTCTGTGCAAGTAACAATTCTGTGTCTGTGCAAGTAACAATTTTGTGTCTGTGAGAGTAACAATTCTCTGGCACTCAGTAACAATTCTGTCTGTCCCTGAGTAACAATTCTCTGGCACTCAGTAACAATTCTGTCTGTCCCTGAGTAACAATTCTGTCTGTCCCTGAGTATGAATTCTGTGGCCCTGAGTAAGAATTCTCTGGCACTCAGTAACAATTCTGTCTGTCCCTGAGTATGAATTCTGTGGCCCTGAGTAACAATTGTGTGTCTGTGCAAGTAACAATTCTGTGTCTGTGCAAGTAACAATTTTGTGTCTGTGAGAGTAACAATTCTCTGGCACTCAGTAACAATTCTGTCTGTCCCTGAGTAACAATTCTCTGGCACTCAGTAACAATTCTGTCTGTCCCTGAGTATGAATTCTGTGGCCCTGAGTAACAATTCTGTCTCTGTGCGAGTAACAATTCTGTGTCTGTGCAAGTAACAATTTTGTGTCTGTGAGAGTAACAATTCTCTGGCACTCAGTAACAATTCTGTCTGTCCCTGAGTAACAATTCTCTGGCACTCAGTAACAATTCTGTCTGTCCCTGAGTAACAATTCTCTGGCACTCAGTAACAATTCTGTCTGTCCCTGAGTAACAATTCTCTGGCACTCAGTAACAATTGTGTGTCTGTGCAAGTAACAATTCTGTGTCTGTGCAAGTAACAATTTTGTGTCTGTGAGAGTAACAATTCTCTGGCACTCAGTAACAATTCTGTCTGTCCCTGAGTAACAATTCTCTGGCACTCAGTAACAATTCTGTCTGTCCCTGAGTATGAATTCTGTGGCCCTGAGTAACAATTCTGTCTCTGTGCGAGTAACAATTCTGTGTCTGTGCAAGTAACAATTTTGTGTCTGTGAGAGTAACAATTCTCTGGCACTCAGTAACAATTCTGTCTGTCCCTGAGTAACAATTCTCTGGCACTCAGTAACAATTCTGTCTGTCCCTGAGTAACAATTCTCTGGCACTCAGTAACAATTCTGTCTGTCCCTGAGTAACAATTCTCTGGCACTCAGTAACAATTGTGTGTCTGTGCAAGTAACAATTCTGTGTCTGTGCAAGTAACAATTTTGTGTCTGTGAGAGTAACAATTCTCTGGCACTCAGTAACAATTCTGTCTGTCCCTGAGTAACAATTCTCTGGCACTCAGTAACAATTCTGTCTGTCCCTGAGTATGAATTCTGTGGCCCTGAGTAACAATTCTGTCTCTGTGCGAGTAACAATTCTGTGTCTGTGCAAGTAACAATTTTGTGTCTGTGAGAGTAACAATTCTCTGGCACTCAGTAACAATTCTGTCTGTCCCTGAGTAACAATTCTCTGGCACTCAGTAACAATTCTGTCTGTCCCTGAGTAACAATTCTCTGGCACTCAGTAACAATTCTGTCTGTCCCTGAGTAACAATTCTCTGGCACTCAGTAACAATTGTGTGTCTGTGCAAGTAACAATTCTGTGTCTGTGCAAGTAACAATTTTGTGTCTGTGAGAGTAACAATTCTCTGGCACTCAGTAACAATTCTGTCTGTCCCTGAGTAACAATTCTCTGGCACTCAGTAACAATTCTGTCTGTCCCTGAGTATGAATTCTGTGGCCCTGAGTAACAATTCTGTCTCTGTGCGAGTAACAATTCTGTGTCTGTGCAAGTAACAATTTTGTGTCTGTGAGAGTAACAATTCTCTGGCACTCAGTAACAATTCTGTCTGTCCCTGAGTAACAATTCTATGGCACTCAGTAACAATTCTGTCTTCCCTGAGTAACAATTCTCTGGCACTCAGTAACAATTCTGTCTGTCCCTGAGTATGAATTCTGTGGCCCTGAGTAACAATTCTGTCTCTGTGCGAGTAACAATTCTGTGTCTGTGCAAGTAACAATTTTGTGTCTGTGAGAGTAACAATTCTCTGGCACTCAGTAACAATTCTGTCTGTCCCTGAGTAACAATTCTCTGGCACTCAGTAACAATTCTGTCTGTCCCTGAGTAACAATTCTCTGGCACTCAGTAACAATTGTGTGTCTGTGCAAGTAACAATTCTGTGTCTGTGCAAGTAACAATTTTGTGTCTGTGAGAGTAACAATTCTCTGGCACTCAGTAACAATTCTGTCTGTCCCTGAGTAACAATTCTCTGGCACTCAGTAACAATTCTGTCTGTCCCTGAGTATGAATTCTGTGGCCCTGAGTAACAATTCTGTCTCTGTGCGAGTAACAATTCTGTGTCTGTGCAAGTAACAATTTTGTGTCTGTGAGAGTAACAATTCTCTGGCACTCAGTAACAATTCTGTCTGTCCCTGAGTAACAATTCTCTGGCACTCAGTAACAATTCTGTCTGTCCCTGAGTAACAATTCTCTGGCACTCAGTAACAATTCTGTCTGTCCCTGAGTAACAATTCTCTGGCACTCAGTAACAATTGTGTGTCTGTGCAAGTAACAATTCTGTGTCTGTGCAAGTAACAATTTTGTGTCTGTGAGAGTAACAATTCTCTGGCACTCAGTAACAATTCTGTCTGTCCCTGAGTAACAATTCTCTGGCACTCAGTAACAATTCTGTCTGTCCCTGAGTATGAATTCTGTGGCCCTGAGTAACAATTGTGTGTCTGTGCAAGTAACAATTCTGTGTCTGTGCAAGTAACAATTTTGTGTCTGTGAGAGTAACAATTCTCTGGCACTCAGTAACAATTCTGTCTGTCCCTGAGTAACAATTCTCTGGCACTCAGTAACAATTCTGTCTGTCCCTGAGTAACAATTCTGTCTGTCCCTGAGTATGAATTCTGTGGACCTGAGTAAGAATTCTCTGGCACTCAGTAACAATTCTGTCTGTCCCTGAGTATGAATTCTGTGGCCCTGAGTAACAATTGTGTGTCTGTGCAAGTAACAATTCTGTGTCTGTGCAAGTAACAATTTTGTGTCTGTGAGAGTAACAATTCTCTGGCACTCAGTAACAATTCTGTCTGTCCCTGAGTAACAATTCTCTGGCACTCAGTAACAATTCTGTCTGTCCCTGAGTAACAATTCTCTGGCACTCAGTAACAATTCTGTCTGTCCCTGAGTAACAATTCTGTCTGTCCCTGAGAATGAATTCTGTGGCCCTGAGTAAGAATTCTCTGGCACTCAGTAACAATTCTGTCTGTCCCTGAGTAACAATTCTCTGGCACTCAGTAACAATTCTGTCTGTCCCTGAGTAAAAATTCTGTGGCCCTAATAACGTTTCTGTGGCCCTAAGTAACAATTCTCTGGCACTGAGTAACAATTCTGTCTGTCCCTGAGTATGAATTCTGTGGCCCTAACTAGCGTTTCTTTGTCCCTAAAGAACGATTCTGTGGCCCTCATTAACAAGTCTGTGTCCCTGAGTAATGGTTCTCTGTCCCTAAGTAACTTCTCTCTGTCCCCAAGTATTGTTTCTGTGGCCCTAACTCTGTCCCTGTCCCTAGTACAGAGCGGTCTGCCTCTGTTCAATGACTGCAGGCAAATGAAGATTTCCAAAATGGCCGCTATATATACCTCGACCATTACACAGTGCTGGCTGGCTGGCTGCTGATTGGCTGATGCGATCACATGTCGTTGAGGAATGCATTATGGGGCAGCGCGCCTTGTCTGCGCGCCTTCCCCGACATCCCCGCTCCGTCGCCGCACATGTCAGCCGCCATTTTCGGAAAAATTTCGATTCGCGCGTCCGAATTAGGCTGTTTTTCGGATTCGGCACGAATCGAAATTTTTCCGAAATTCGACTCGAATTCCACTTCGGATACTTCGATTCGCTCATCTCTATTAGGGACCTTAGATTGTACGCCCCTTGAGGGTTAGGGACTGATGTGAATGTACTATATATATATATATGTAAAGCACTGCGTAAATTGACAGTGCTATATAAGTATCATAAATAAATAATTATGACATCATGGGACAGGATGGAGCCAATTCCTTGCTCACTGATTACGGGAGATTTATTTAACCACCTCCCGCCCGCCATATAGTAAGGTGGTTCTCTCGTTCTGGAAGGATATCATATGATGTCCTCCCATTCTCACTGCGTATGCGTGGCTCAGAGAGCACGCAAAGCGGCGATCAGCGGTGCGCTGTGTCCCTCGGACACAGTGGATCACCGATCACAGAAAGAGCCGAAGATGTCGGCTCGGTCATATGATCAGCTGTGTCCAATCACAGCTGATCACATGTAAACAGGGAAATGCCGGTTATCGGCATTTCTCTCCCCACGAGCTGTCACGCTGACAGCTCGAGAGGAGAGCCGGTAATCGGCTTTCCGTGGAGGGGACATGTACACTTATCATCAGGGCACTGATGATCAGTGTGCCCTGATGATCAATGTAGTCCCAGCAGTGCCATCTGTCAGTGTCCATCAGTGGTACTTTTTCATAGGCTTTTTTGAGTTAGGGCAAGGACACAGGAGCCCCATGATCCC
Organism: Staurois parvus; assembly: GCF_062004578.1. NCBI lineage: Eukaryota > Metazoa > Chordata > Amphibia > Anura > Ranidae > Staurois > Staurois parvus. The sequence continues at coordinate 15,173,283 of NW_028317827.1, forward strand.
CTATTGCCCGGGGGCCCCATGAGTTGTCGGTCCGCCCCTGCAAGACGCATCTGAAATTGCACTAGTGTGAGCAGAGCCTTTGCATTTATACTAACTTATAATTTAGCATTTATACTAACTATGGGGTAGGTTTGATAAGAAAATATGAAAAGACAGGCCAGGTTTTCCATGATTTCAGAACATAAAAAGTTGCACTGTTCAAATTCATTTCAAGAGGCTGCAGTCCCACAAAATGTACAGTGAAAAACTTAAAGCATAACTAAACCCAAGAAGAAATTGTTAATATCTTCTAGCTTAGCAGTTCTTAGAAGTGATAGTTGCTTTAGTTTCCTATTTTCAGCCTAAAAAACTCTTTCAGCAAGTATAAAAAGTACTTGCTGATCTTGTCAGAAATGTGGTGTCTTTTTCACTTCCTAGTTCCTTAGTTACCCCTTCTTGCCGCCACCTCACGCCCCTTTAAGAGTTTCTAAATGCTGGGAGGTGGGCATTCCGGTCATGTGACCGTTGTGATTGGCTGTCACAGCAGTCACATGATCACAAAGCTCCTGATTGCAAGTATGCATTGGGAGCTTTCTGGTCCCTAATGGTAAGTGTTTCAGTAGTGCACAGGGCGCGTGCTTTCATCACAGAAAAGTGTTTACATAGGGCTGCATATATGTGACCTCTCACCGTTAAAGACCACCTGCAGACAGGCCACATATAACTCCGGCTGGAAGTGGTTAACCTAGCAGCATAAAACAATGTTATCTTATGTGTGTAAACTATTACTCTCATTATCCACCATATAATGGGGATGAACAAAAGCAGATACGTTCAGCCTGGGTGGCAACCATGGCTGCGTCTATAGATACAGTGGAGGATTGAGTGTTACCACCCAGGGAAAAGAAGTGTGTTATTTATAGGATTCGTAAAAATAAAGAAAGAAGAAAATAGGCTGCACACCTGAAAGGCTAACTTCAAAATATGTTTAATATTATAACCATGCACGGTGTACAAAACAACAGAGATCCGGCGTTGTCCAAATCACAGAAGCCCCTGACCCCCGAAGTGAAGGAGCCCCCCGTGTCAGACACAATCAATTGTATATGTGTCTACTGGGTGTAAGCCTCCCTGATAGAAAAAGAACCCCCCCACACACACACAGTCCAAACTACCCCCTGCCACTCTCCCAACCCAACCCACCCACCTATACCCCACAACTCCTCCAATCCCCTCAAAGCTCCTCCCACAATGACCCCCCTAGAAACAAACCCAACCACCCCTCTCCCTATGGTGGAGAGAAGGGAGCTGAGGAAAACCCACCTGCCCACTGACACCCCCAACCCTCTAGACCCTGTTGGATGTAATAACTGACCCACCAACACACCAAAGGCACCAATAAACTACCATAAAAGGCAGGCTGCTAAACATATACCATATACAAATGACAGGTGGTGAACAAAACAATAAAGTATAAGGTATAAAGCAAGGGCTCAAAGTCCAATCCAATGTACTGTAAAGTCTGATATGTCCAAGTCAGATAAGAGCAGCAGATATATGCAATAAAATCCACAAGAGAGGACCCACTGAAGTCTTAGATCTGGAAAAGCTGTAGCATGAGCAACCTGCTTTGGTGGACCGGCTATTGGCCAGGCAATGCAATCACTGTATGATAGGAGTGAGCCTCAACATAAAGTCCAGTAACATGTGAGCAGTTGCCACAGGGTAAATATTGATAGGATTACCAGGTGAAAATAAAGGCAAAATGCCTGAAAATATTAAACTAATGCATCCAACACATCTAAAGACTGCCAAGCTGTTGTATATACACTTTTAGTTTTTTGTGTTTAGAAAAGCTTTAAAAATACCTAGCATCTCTCATATGCTAACATATCTTTGGCAACCACCTGCATATGGTAAGCAGCATTCCCCAGCACCTGAAAGTTATAAACCTTGAGTAGATCTCTAATGCAAATTTCTACACGTCCTTGCAGTGTTGGGGACTGGCCTGCTCTTTCCTAAATCTTGCCATTTCTCTTGGTCAGCGAAGCTATTGATCATAATTATTGTCAATACCAATGTGCAGAAGCTATAAAGGAGCCTTCCAGCCTTTGACACTGCAAGGAACAGCACAAATTTACATATAAAATCTTCCTAGGATTATGGGCTTTCAGAGCAGAGCATTGGTATAGCCTGGTGGAAAAATTAGGAAAAATATTCATTTTTTTTAAAGAATGCAACAGAAATTAATCTTTTTGACATTTTCAATGGCTGATGCGAGAATGTAGGAAAGTAGTCTGATTTAACAAGGAAGTGAGAAATACTGGCAGCATGACAAGCATTGAAGGAATGGGTCGTTAAACTCATTTCCAGTTCTGGTAAGTGCAGCTCCCAGTCTAACAAATAGTGTCATGGCAAAAATATCCTGTGAATGAGAATGGTAGGAAGGTCAAAACAAAGCTGCAGTCTTGCTCTGCAGAGAATATTTCTAGGACTTTGTAAGCGATGGTATGATGTAGAGATGAGCGAAGAAATGAAAAATTCGATTCGGCTGATTCGGCGAATTCCAGTGTGAAATTCGATTCGATGCGAATTTCTCCGCTACGAAGATGACTTATTTAAAGGGTTTCTAGGCTTCAGAGAGCCTTTAAATTAGTGCAGAACACTGTACCTTTAATTTAAATGCCCTTGGAGATGAGGAAGGAGAAGGAGAAGGAGAAGGATGAGAAGAAGGAGAAGGAGAAGGATGAGAAGAAGGAGAAGGATGAGAAGAAGGAGAAGGATGAGAAGAAGGAGAAGGATGAGAAGAAGGAGAAGGAGAAGGATGAGAAGAAGGAGAAGGAGAAGGATGAGAAGAAGGAGAAGGAGAAGGATGAGAAGAAGGAGAAGGATGAGAAGAAGGAGAAGGATGAGAAGGAGAAGGATGAGAAGGAGAAGGATGAGAAGAAGAAGGCTGAGAATAAGGAGAAGGATGAGAAGAAGGAGAAGGAGAAGGATGAGAAGAAGGAGAAGGATGAGAAGAAGGAGAAGGAGAAGGATGAGAAGAAAGAGAAGGATGAGAAGGAGAAGGATGAGAAGAAGAAGGATGAGAAGAAGAAGGATGAGAAGAACGAAAAGGATGAGAAGAAGAAGGATGAGAAGAAGGAGAAGGATGAGAAGAAGGAGAATGATGAGAAGAAGGAGAAGGATGATAAGAAGGAGAAGGAAGAGAAGAAGGAGAAGGAGAAGGATGAGAAGAAGGAGAAGGATGAGAAGAAGGAGAAGGATGAGAAGAAGGAGAAGGATGAGAAGAAGGAGAAGGATGAGAAGAAGGAGAAGGAGAAGGATGAGAAGAAGGAGAAGGATGAGAAGAAGAAGGATGAGAAGAAGGATGAGAAGAAGGAGGAGAAGGATGAGAAGAAGAAGGATGAGAAGAAGGAGAAGGATGAGAAGAAGGAGAAGGAAGAGAAGAAGGAGAAGGATGAGAAGAAGGAGAAGGATGAGAAGAAGGAGAAGGAGAAGGATGAGAAGAAGGAGAAGGATGAGAAGAAGAAGGATGAGAAGAAGGATGAGAAGGATGAGAAGAAGGAGAAGGATGAGAAGAAGGAGAATGATGAGAAGAAGGAGAAGAAGGAGAAGGATGAGAAGAAGGAGAAGGATGAGAAGAAGGAGAAGGATGAGAAGAAGGAGAAGGATGAGAAGAAGGAGAAGGAGAAGGATGAGAAGAAAAAGGATGAGGAGAAGGAGAAGGATGAGAAGAAGGAGAAGGATGAGAAGGAGAAGGAGAAGGATGAGAAGAAGGAGAAGGAGAAGGATGAGAAGAAGGAGAAGGATGAGAAGAAGGAGAAGGATGAGAAGGAGAAGGAGAAGGATGAGAAGGAGAAGGATGAGAAGAAGGAGAAGGAGAAGGATGAGAAGAAGGAGAAGGAGAAGGATGAGAAGAAGGAGAAGGATGAGAAGAAGGATGAGCAGAAGGAGAAGGATGAGAAGAAGGAGAAGGATGAGAAGAAGGAGAAGGATGAGAAGAAGGATGAGAAGAAGGATGAGAAGAAGGAGAAGGATGAGAAGAAGGACAGTTCTGTGACAGTTTCTGTCTATTTCTGACAGTTCTGGGACATTCACTCCATACAGCGGTTTCAACCGCTGTATGGAGGGAATGTCATAGAACTGTCAGAAATAGACTATTAATGACAGTTCTGGGACTGTCCTTCCATGCAGCGGTTGAAACATTGTATGTATTTGTTTCCATAAATGGATCCATTTATGGAAACAAATACATACAATGTTTCAACCGCTGCATGGAAGGACAGTCCCAGAACTGTCATTAATAGTCTATTTCTGACAGTTCCATGACATTCCCTCCATACAGCGGTTAAAACAGCTGTATGCAGTGAATGTCCCAGAACTGTCATAAATAGTCTATTTCTGATAGATCTGGGACATTCACTCCATACAGCTGTTTTAACCGCTGTATGGAGGGAATGTCATGGAACTGTCAGAAATAGACTATTAATGACAGTTCTGGGACTGTCCTTCCATGCAGCGGTTGAAACATTGTATGTATTTGTTTCCATAAATGGATCCATTTATGGAAACAAATACATACAATGTTTCAACCGCTGCATTGAAGGACAGTCCCAGAACTGTCATTAATAGTCTATTTCTGACAGTTCCATGACATTCCCTCCATACAGCGGTTAAAACAGCTGTATGCAGTGAATGTCCCAGAACTGTCATAAATAGTCTATTTCTGATAGATCTGGGACATTCACTCCATACAGCTGTTTTAACCGCTGTATGGAGGGAATGTCATGGAACTGTCAGAAATAGACTATTAATGACAGTTCTGGGACTGTCCTTCCATGCAGCGGTTGAAACATTGTATGTATTTGTTTCCATAAATGGATCCATTTATGGAAACAAATACATACAATGTTTCAACCGCTGCATTGAAGGACAGTCCCAGAACTGTCATTAATAGTCTATTTCTGACAGTTCCATGACATTCCCTCCATACAGCGGTTAAAACAGCTGTATGCAGTGAATGTCCCAGAACTGTCATAAATAGTCTATTTCTGATAGATCTGGGACATTCACTCCATACAGCTGTTTTAACCGCTGTATGGAGGGAATGTCATGGAACTGTCAGAAATAGACTATTAATGACAGTTGTGGGACTGTCCTTCCATACAGCGGTTGAAACATTGTATGTATTTGTTTCCATAAATGGATCCATTTATGGAAACAAATACATACAATGTTTCAACCGCTGTATGGAAGGACAGTCCCACAACTGTCATTAATAGTCTATTTCTGACAGTTCCATGACATTCCCTCCATACAACGGTTAAAACAGCTGTATGCAGTGAATGTCCCAGAACTGTCATAAATAGTCTATTTCTGATAGATCTGGGACATTCACTCCATACAGCTGTTTTAACCGCTGTATGGAGGGAATGTCATGGAACTGTCAGAAATAGACTATTAATGACAGTTGTGGGACTGTCCTTCCATACAGCGGTTGAAACATTGTATGTATTTGTTTCCATAAATGGATCCATTTATGGAAACAAATACATACAATGTTTCAACCGCTGTATGGAAGGACAGTCCCACAACTGTCATTAATAGTCTATTTCTGACAGTTCCATGACATTCCCTCCATACAACGGTTAAAACAGCTGTATGGAGTGAATGTCCCAGAACTGTCATAAATAGTCTATTTCTGATAGATCTGGGACATTCACTTCATACAGCTGTTTTAACCGCTGTATGGAGGGAATGTCATGGAACTGTCAGAAATAGACTATTAATGACAGTTCTGGGACTGTCCTTCCATGCAGCGGTTGAAACATTGTATGTATTTGTTTCCATAAATGGATCCATTTATGGAAACAAATACATACAATGTTTCAACCGCTGCATTGAAGGACAGTCCCACAACTGTCATTAATAGTCTATTTCTGACAGTTCCATGACATTCCCTCCATACAGCGGTTAAAACAGCTGTATGCAGTGAATGTCCCAGAACTGTCATAAATAGTCTATTTCTGATAGATCTGGGACATTCACTTCATACAGCTGTTTTAACCGCTGTATGGAGGGAATGTCATGGAACTGTCAGAAATAGACTATTAATGACAGTTCTGGGACTGTCCTTCCATGCAGCGGTTGAAACATTGTATGTATTTGTTTCCATAAATGGATCCATTTATGGAAACAAATACATACAATGTTTCAACCGCTGCATTGAAGGACAGTCCCACAACTGTCATTAATAGTCTATTTCTGACAGTTCCATGACATTCCCTCCATACAGCGGTTAAAACAGCTGTATGCAGTGAATGTCCCAGAACTGTCATAAATAGTCTATTTCTGATAGATCTGGGACATTCACTCTATACAGCTGTTTTAACCGCTGTATGGAGGGAATGTCATGGAACTGTCAGAAATAGACTATTAATGACAGTTGTGGGACTGTCCTTCCATACAGCGGTTGAAACATTGTATGTATTTGTTTCCATAAATGGATCCATTTATGGAAACAAATACATACAATGTTTCAACCGCTGCATTGAAGGACAGTCCCAGAACTGTCATTAATAGTCTATTTCTGACAGTTCCATGACATTCCCTCCATACAGCGGTTAAAACAGCTGTATACAGTGAATGTCCCAGAACTGTCATAAATAGTCTATTTCTGACAGTTCTGGGACATTCACTCCATACAGCGGTTTCCGGCAAAAAGTGTATGTGCAGAGTTCCTCTATTCTGCAGATACACTTAGAGGAGCTCTGCAGATACACTTAGAGGAGCTCTGCACATACACTTTTTTCCGGTTTGGAATTATTCTTATTTTCATCCTACTTCTTCTTCTTCTTCTTCATCCTCATCCTCATCCTCTTCTTCTTCTGAGGATGAGGATGAAGAAGAAGAAGAAGAAGAAGAAGAAGAAGTAGGATGAAAATAAGATTAATTCCAAGCCGGCAAAAAGTGTATGTGCAGAGCTCCTCTAAGTGTATCTGCAGAGCTCCTCTAAGTGTATCTGCAGAATAGAGGAACTCTGCACATACACTTTTTGCTGGCTTGGAATTATTCTTCTTTTCATCCTACTTCTTCTTCTTCTTCTTCTTCATCCTCATCCTCAGAAGAAGAGGATGAGGATGAGGAAGAAGAATGAAAAGAAGAATAATTCCAAGCCGGCAAAAAGTGTATGTGCAGAGTTCCTCTATTTCTGACAGTTCTCTCACAGCTTCTTCACATGTACAGCGGTTGAAATATCTGTATCCTAAATGGAAACTAATAGATACAAATTGTATCTATTAGTTTCCATTTAGGATACAGATGTTTCAACCGCTGTACATGTGAAGAAGCTGTGAGAGAACTGTCAGAAATAGAGGAACTCTGCACATACACTTTTGCCGGCTTGGAATTATTCTTCTTTTCATCCTACTTCTTCTTCTTCTTCTTCTTCTTCTTCTTCTTCTTCTTCATCCTCATCCTCATCCTCTTCTTCTGAGGATGAAGAAGAAGAAGAAGTAGGATGAAAAGAAGAATAATTCCAAGCCGGCAAAAAGTGTATGTGCAGAGTTCCTCTATTTCTGACAGTTCTCTCACAACTTCTTCACATGTACAGTGGTTGAAACATCTGTATCCTAAATGTAAACTAATAGATACAATGTTTCAACCGCTAAACATGTGTTCCTTCTGTCAGAGAACTGTCAGAAATAGCGGAGCTCACTGCAGGGACACTTTTGCCGGCTGATCGGGAAATGTTCGATTCGCGCACCCGAAGTAGGCAAAATTTCGGTTTCGACACGAATCGAATATTTCCTGAAATTCGACTCGAATTCCGGTTCGCCTAGTTCGATTCGCTCATCTCTAGTATGATGATATTAAAGCTGGGCAGATAAATGTATGTATACTGTATACTTTGGAACAAAGAACATTGTGGACAGGTCCATTCCTGCTCAAGATGCTTGAGAACATGTGGCTTCAGAGAAAGCTATCACCTTGTTTTTTTCCTGACCACCAAACCCCTTCTGCTGCTATGGATGCTGGGAAGTAGCACAACTGCAGGATGTCAGCCAAAAATTCCCTCAGTCAGGCTCTCAAGGCCAGATTTATACTTTTTTCCCCCCTTAGGTCAACTGTCTGAGGGCTTTTTCATGCTAGGGCAATCAGTTGCCATGCATTAATACAAATGAATTAAAATGCATTGCATGAAGGCAGCCCATTCACTTTAATGGGCTGCCTAATGTATCCCAATGGATCAAAACTCATGCCAGCTGCATTTTTGGTATAACGCATAAAGCACTTTGCTGCAATGCAGGCACTTTATGTGGGGAGTTGTCAAAATAAATGGAGACAGCAGAATACAGACATGCAAACGTGTGAATGGGCTCCATGCTTTCCCTCTCCTATCCCAGTAACTAACCTTCATATCACAGTAACAAGCTTAGATGTCACATAAGACATGTTGGGGTCAGGCACTGAGAGGCAGACTCAGTATATCTAAAACCAGGAGCGTAAAATGTCAGCGTATTCTGCTGGCACTTTGGTTCTAAGTGTACAGATCCAACTAACAACCTGGGTAGGTGGTGATATGCTGCTCTTGGCAGTCTCAAGCGTATGCCAATGCCTGCCTTGACCATGCAGAAATCTGGCCCTGGTTGCCCATTACTATACCTTTGAACTCTGCCCCGGATACTCCAGGCAATCAGCTTGCCTGTTTGGGCTGTCACAAGAGTGTCTGATGTAGCTATTACAGTGGGGCTATCAAACTGGTATTGCCACTGCTATTGTACAGAGCAGGAAACAACAACAGTTCGGGTCAGGCTTTGTGCACCTGCTACATCTTGTCCTCTACCTCCTGTAATCTTTGGACAGGACTCCACACACTGACTTAAAGAGGAACATCACCCAAAAGGGGAAGTTCCACTTTTCTGCTCCCCCCTTCTACTTTTGGCACATTATTTTTCTTGAGAGGGATTGAGTACCTGGTTTTGATAAGTACACGCTTCCACTTCCGCTTGGATCGCCTACATATCTTCCCCCCTTCCTCCCTGGCCACATCTTTCTGGGATCCATCACAGGTCCCAGAAGACTGCAGGAGCATTCACAAGGTGCAGTGTGGCTCGCATATAAGCAGTGGGAAGCTGGCTGTAAAGCTGCAAAGAGTCACATCTGGTTTCCAAAACTAAAGATGCCGGTGCCAGGAGCCCGAAGACTAGTGAAAAACAGGTAAGTGTCCTTTCATTAAAAATCAGCAGCTACAGTATTTGTAGCAGCTGACTATTAATTTTTCTTTTTTTCAGACTGAAGGACCGCTTTCATTTGAAAATTTTAGATGTTCTTGCAGTGACATATGCAATACTTTCCTCTTTATTCCGGCTTGTTCTATCAGGATGAGTGCTGCAGATGACAGGTCAGACTAAGGTTATCGGCAGCAGAGAAAGACTAAATGGGGTAACATGGACATTGTGGTATATATACCTCTGGCCTGTGGTTGTCACTATTTATGGCTATTAAATGTATAATACTCTCTATACCTTGTACAAGTTGGTTCCAGTTTCAGTTCCAGAAGTCTGCATGTGTTTTATGGATGTCTAATCCTGTTAATAAAGTATGCTATAGCTACTTTACCTCCCAGACTACAAAATACAGCTTACATTACACAGCAAACTGTCTTCGCTCACTTTGGTTCTTGCTTTTGTTGCTTAGGTTTTTGACTGTAACTATGGTAGTTTTGGAGCTAAACTTAAAAGAAAAGAGATTCCCAGCCATAAAAATGTTGGGGTAGAGGGGGGGGGGCTATGAAGACAGAGCTTGCTTATAGCTCAAGGAAAAGCAGACTAGCTAAATCTTCTCAAGGTTGGAGTCATTTGTGTTGCGGTTATCAGTATTCAGGTGTATCTTAGATGCGCACTTGGAACTTATCCGGGTCACAAATGTCAGGTGTGATATTACAGTTGGTGTAATGCTGTAATATAAATTCAGATATATCTGATGGAAGGCATGTGTGTCTTTCTAGTTTCTTAGCACTGGCATTAACCCTATACTTTGTCTCTCCAGCCTGTCTCAAAGTTTAAGATCTTGATAGTCAGTTGGTCATTCACTGACACTTTGTGGCATTTGTTGCTCACACCAATGCTGGGGTGTTTTTTCCTTTCAGTGACCTGTTGAAATCAAGGGCACTTTTTTCCTCCATCCTCCACACTGTTATTAAATCCCCAAAGTCAATATTGGTACCCAAAGCATTGTCCAATTACTGCCCTTTATCAGCGCAGTGAGCATTGCAATTATGCCTCTTCAGTGCTGTATGCCTAGCAAGAAGTTATTAGCTCTACCCTCTGTCATGACCCACGGTCGCCGCCACCAACAGGCGACAATCGCACAGCTGCGACTAACAGTAATACGTCACGCCCACGGCGTCAGACCCCAGACCTTCTCACCAAACTCGTGACCGAAGGGCCGGCCAATCCAAAACCGCGGTGTGACGCGCGTAACAAGGCCCCGCCCAGCTGCACCCTACACAGCGATTGCCCAGCTAATGGACTACAATCGGTGCCTGCAGCCTGAATGCGCTTGTTACTGGGTCGGGTTAGTTACGCAACTAACCCTCTACTGCCACCACTACTTTTGTCGGAGACTGGGAAACTCCCGTTATCAAATATACACTATAATGATTGAAATATTGATCTATATAGCAGGGCCCGCGGACCTGCTATACAGAGATATACCAAATAGTAGCGTCTCTTCAAAGGCAGGGATTCGTGAACTGCAAGTAAGCGCTTAGAAACAGTTTAACACTTTCAGAAAGAAAGATTTATTACTAAAAGCGTCAGATGCAAATACATATTTACAAAGAGATGTCACAAAAATATATATATATGTATATAAAGACACAGCAAGGAGATAATTTGGAAGAAGATTACAGGGTTGAGTTACTTGCCCATATGCCTGGGTTTGCAGTCCAAGTTGTGAGCAGGGTGATTTCTTTGATCTCCTCTTGTTACGATAATACTGGGAGATCTCTCTGTGTGTGTGTCGTGTGTCAAGCCTAACTCTCTTGAAAGTCCCTCTCAAGGGAAGGGGGGGGCTCTGACTACACGTTTTGAGAGTGGTCATTGGGGAACTCTAAACTAACTACAACTCATCCCCCTTGATATGAAACATACAGTTCACCTGAGGAATGTGCAATTATCTTATCTTGATTAAGATGGGGGAGGAAGTAAACTTTACAACCTTTATCGACTGTTGGACGCAGGATGTCTTAACCTGGTTGACCCCCACACCATCTGCCAGAAGATACTTTGCCTCTCAGGAAGGGAGGAGGGTAGGAATGAGGCTGAGGAATGCCTCAAATAAACAGACAGAACAGGAAAAAGGGAGTTGAAGGGGGACTCCACTCCAACAAGGATGAGCAACTTTGCCACACCCTCTGCCACACCCCAATCTCAGGCCCCTTGACTTCTAAAAGTTCCCTAGGTATGCAACCAATTGCATTATCATTTACCTTTTAGTTAAGAATATGAGAATGAAAGAAAAAATGTTGTGCTTCCAATGTGTTTTCAAGAGGAGGTGCAAAAAGTGCCAATAGCAGATATTCAGGGGTCTGGTAACATTTCAACTTAAAGCAGAAATTTGAATGCGGTGCTGGATTGCACCAAATATATAAAAACAGTCTAATATGTGAGTATTCATGAAGGCTTGACTCGAGATAGTCATCAAAATAGGAAATGAATTCTCCTCCGTTGCTAATAAAAGTGACTCTGTGCTTTAATCGTATAAATTGTGCACTCACCAGATGCACAAGGAAAATGTGCATTGAATATAAACTCTCTGCGGCGTCCCCTTTAAGGCAGATCAGTCAGCCTGCCAGGAGTATGGATCCTTGTCCGGACATCAGCATCTAGTACAGCTCCTCTTCCTCTGGGGGTCTCACTGAGCAGATGGCTCAAAGCCCAGCCATATATATAAAAAACTTATAGTATAGTATTTTGTAAAGTAACCAATTTATTGTGAGCGCTTGTTAAAAGCATTAAAAACAATTACAAAAGCATCCTCTGATAATGATGGCAAAAAGTGCATAAATATATGCTTAAATTAATATATCATATGAGAAAAATCCAGATGGCTGTAACAGCCACTCTCTAAGATGGCCGCCGGACCTCACATGCGGTTCCAGCGGCGTGACGTCATCAAGGAGGAACCCTAACGCGGTGACATCACTCCACACGTGAGGTCCGGAGCTGCACCTATTTTATTTATTTATTGGCATTTACTGGGCTCTGGATATCCTGGGTTGCTGCAATTGCAGCTGGACATTTTTTAATTCTAATTTAATTTTAATTCTATTTTCAATATCTGTATTTTATAATTTTGTGCGCTCGCTATATACAATTTTTGGTAAAGCAGAAATTTACTCATACCAACTGATAAACAATAATGTTCTTTAGCAAGGAACATACATTCCACATTAATAATTAGAAATTAGTGTGTGCTGTAAATTGCCCCCAGCATTGTTCCTGTTTCTTCTTGCTGGAGACTGCCATTTTGTTGAAGGCCAGAGCTCTGAGCAGCAGTTAAGGCAGAACTAAACCCTTCTGTCATTTTCAGCCAAGGAATCTTTCATCTGTTTGATCTGTAACTGCCATGGTGCTGCACATATGATTGGTTATAACACCAGTCCTTTGATGGTTGAGAACCCAAGCAAATGTGACAATTAGCATTCCTGGCATGCTGGGAATGTAACTGTTTTTTAAACTGTTAAATCGATAGGTTTAGATCCGCATTAATCTTTAGACTGTCAGCAGATCAGCCTCCACAAATTCAGCACTGTGCCTAAAAATGCCTAAAAATGAAGAGCAACTGAGCATGTGCAGAGCAAGGTGAGATGGTGTATTACTGGATTTCAAACCGTATAGGCACTTATTTTTTATGTCTTACATAGCTATACCTGCAAATGGGGTCAGTCTGAGATGATCTAGCAAGACTTAATTTCTGACTAAAGTTCCACTTTAAAACAGTGAAACTCATGTGTGGTGCTCTCCTAGTTACGCTGCTAGGTGAATTTAATTTTTGGCTCCATCTATAATCGGGGGAGCTGAGATTGTTTGATCTGGTCTGTTAAGAGTTTCATAGACCAGGAGTTGAATTGCTTCCCCCTGCCTCTAGAAGAAGCCTCTAGAGCTTAGTGAGAGGCAATTCAAATAGCCAGCCTGAATATTGGTTAGGGCCTAGCCAATACCTGGAGAGATGAACTCAGATGGTGGCTGGGAAGCTGATAAATAGACTGGAGCTCTTAAGAGATTGTCTTTCCCCAGAAGAAGAGTTCCCAGCCTTGGAAGGGGGGGGGGGGGTTGCTGTCACCCCTGAGGCAGCCTAGGAACTGGATGGCTGTCCTGTGAGGTTTCAGTGGTGTAGGGACCTGGAATTGACTTGTAACTGACTGCAGGATTTCTCCAAAGAGATCTGGTTTAGAGAAGGACTGTCTTACTCACAGGAATGTGTTTGCAGGAAGCTGGTAGGTGCACAACTGTCCTGGGGACCTGTGAGTAAATACCCTAAATTGTTCCCTGTGACTGTAGTGTTCTGGTGGATACACTGGGTACCAGCAGTTGTGCAATGACACAAGGTAAACAGATGCCTAAAAGGCTTGCACCATGGTCTTCAGCTGTGGGGGAATAGACTATACATCATTCACATTTGCTTCAATAGAAGATTTTCCTCTAACTGCTGTTTTATATTCATTTTGGAGTTTCCCGTGTCTCAGTCCCTCTCTTTGTAAAAAGTTTTGCAAGCAAATGATCACAAAAATATGAACCCCTAAACTGTTTATTGGAGCAAGAATGAATGGATCATTGCTTGGGTCACTGACAGCCTCTGTACTCTTTGGGAAAGAATCAGTTAAATTCAGTGGCCCTTGCGGGGGTAGTGCTACGTGTTTTGTGTGTAATAAATATTCCTTTCAGTGCTGCATGTTTAATCATTACACTGTGCACCTTGATGTTCACAAATTTCACTATGCTGCCTTTGCTTTACATCAATATGAAGACAGTGAAAATGTAGATTCTTTATATTTGAAAATTCCCCACCCATTTTGTGCAAAATAGGAATAAAATAGGCTCATTAACATGCATCACTGCACACTTTAAGCGACTATTAACTCACATAAACACAAGTGACTATGTATGCGGTAACCCATGACAGAAATAAAGTGGCCAATTAAAAAAAAAATTCAATCATACATAATATTTGTCCGACCTGGCAGTGTTACTGTATAGTGCTCTTGCAATCGCCTCAAAGTAAACCAATCTACTTCGGAGGAAACACCGTTTCACAATAAATGAGCACATATGATACAGAATTACAAAACCTTATTATAGCCAAGCCTTATTTTTAGATTAGGATAATTTGGAGAAGGAATAAAATCTTTCTGAAGCTTTTTTTATTATTGTCTGTGTCACCACTAGACATGTGTACAATGGACATTTTCATTTCAGATGCATTTGTTAATGGAAGAATTTCTTTTTGTCATATTCGTTATGTTGACCCGATTCATTTTTGGAATTCAGTTTGTATTAATGGCATTCAGTTTGTAATTTGGTTGGTCCAGGTGGATTTGAAAAATTTTGCAGTTTTTCTGGAAGATTGCTATATATTCAATATATTATCAAATCAGACGGATTCAAATAAGAAAGATTCAATATTTTTGGATGCTACTCCAACCCATCGAGAGAATGACATGAGTTGATTGGACAACATCGAGTCGGGTCATATGCATCCAAGTTCATGAATGGAAAGAAATTCGGATACATTCATTATCTGAATCGAAATAATGAAACAAATTTGAAAATTGAATTAATTTTCCCAGGGCCTTGAATTACTCTCACATTATGTGACGTCATCCGAATAAAACAAATGCATTTGTTAATTTAATTATAACTTTTTTTTCTGATTCTTTGACATTCATTACTATGTCCATTTGGAGATTTAAATAAATCCAAAGCTTTGAAAATAATTTTTTTGCCTGAAAAACAAATTGAAACGGTCTGGTCACCACTTGGGGGATTTCCCCACACTTACTGTCCTGGCGAAAACACAGGAATTAACAGACAAATGTGGAGTCATTAAAAAAACATACATACCTACCTCTCTGCTGTAGCATCTTCCTGTCTAGGGATGAGTTGGGTTCAGTCCAAGCTCAATTTGTAGAACCAGTGTGAAACTATTGGATCACATCTCCCATCACCCAATCAGCTGGAGCATTCTCCACCCTGCAGCTACACATAAACAAAGGGGTGGGGATGCTCATAAAATCATTGACCTAACATGGCCACATGGCCATATTTGGCTAATGTGGTCATATTAGGTCAATGATATGTACTTGTAACTGCGGAGGCAGGAAATACCCTGGCTGCAGTTGATTGAGTTAGCGGGATGCAATCATGTGACAGCTTCTCACAGGTTCTGCTGAACTCAGTTTATATTGCATTCTAACCAAACCCAACTAAGCCATGTTTCTGATTCTTCATCTATCCCATGCTGGCTTTTAGACTGAGAGTTGAGCATTCACATGATCATTGATCTGACAGCTCTTGGATCTGCTTTCAGCCGCTCCTTTGCTTGCATTTCCCCCTCCCTTCTCTGCACTGACTGCATCAACAGACAAGGAGGGTGGCCATGGCCAATCAAACAGTGGGGATGGATCCAGACAGTTTTGGCAGGATCCTTCTTGAACGCAGCTCGTTTCTGTCCCGTCAGGAATAGCCCACAATTAACTGACTTTCATAAATGTACTCCTGTGACCAAAAAGAGAGGTACAGCCCAAAAATGTTTGGCTTTACGTTTTTTCAATAAATCTCCTTAATGAGGACAAACAAAGCCATGGAAACAGAACAGAGGTTCTAAATCTTTCCAGACTCTTTTAATAGTGTTTTTTTTGTGTTCTATGTCCCTATTAGAAATATACTCGCCACGTCCTGTTCTGGTGACCACACAGAAAGCAAAGTAAAATCTTAGTGATGTCACAAACAGAGGTGAAAACCTTGCAAAATGTTTTACCTTTCTCTACTACTATTCAATGTTAAATGTTTAACTATTTTTATTAATGTAATTTACTGTTTTTAATGTTTTTTTTATTGTCATTTAATGTTTTTAATTTTTTAAATGTAATTTAATGTTTTTGTTCATTAATACTTTTAAAGTTTTTAAAAAACATTAAATGACAACAGATTTAACTGGGAAAGCTGAGAGTTCAGAAAGCACTTTTTCTGGTGGATAGTAAAGAATTCAAAGATCGTTTTTGTAAAGTCCTTAAAGCATTTCTACAAATTGGTATATATTTTAGTCCTCAATTATATAATTCTTCTAAGCATAAAATAATTCTGGAAATTGGTCATTCAGTTACACTAATTAAGTAGCTGACATCTCTGAATATCAGTGAATACCAATGAGTAAATGTGCACCTTAATTTGGTCCAGAACATACTAATTGTAAGAGAAGTTAAAGGGTATTTTACTTTGATGTGTTAATTCTCATTACCATCTTTGCACTGTGTGCTTTTTGTTCTTCATAGCACGGAGATGACTGCTTATGATAATAAACCATAATTCACTTAGAAACTCACCTAAAGAGTGAAGCTCTGTTTCACTTATTTCTCTTTTCTCTTGAGACAATGAATTGCTTAAAGCCCAGCAGGGAGCATCCTGATCAGAAATTGTGTGCACTCAGTTTTGGATCAACTCAACAAATGATTGCAGCAATTTAGGTGAAGGTATTTGTAGGAGATAGAAAGAAATAGAAGGCACAAGGTCAACAATCACCAGAACATCCACTGATCTGATCACTGTATACATATATTGCTAACAAACTGTAACTTTTTAAAGCTGAATCCCAGGTATGGATTTCATTGTATAGGTACATTGTTACAGGTTGGATCAATGTAGGTAAGCATTTGCCATACCTGTGGGACCACTGTGGAAGCACTACAGTGATTGTTGCTGTCTTCTTGTCCTGTACCATTCACAGAATACCTTGGTTTTTTCTCAGTCAATGCAAGGCATTCTCTGATTGAACAAGGCGGAGAGCTAGGATCATGACCTACACTTCATCCAATCAGGGAATGTTTTGCATCCATTGGGAGTAATGCAAGACACTGTGTGAATGGTGCCCATGTCCAGCAAGTGACTCACTGTGGTTACTATGCAGCAGGGCAGCCTCTCAGCATGGGACCAAGAAGACAGCTTCAATCAATATAGTAGAGGTGACTACTACAGTGATTACCCTTCTCTGCTTGTCCTGTGCCATATACAAAACACCCTGCTTTTTTCTCAATTAATGCAATTTTATTCTCTGACTGGATGAGGTGGAAAGATAATGTCACAATCTCCACCTTGTCCAATCAGAGAATGCTTTGCATTCATTGATAAAAATGCAAAGTGTGCTATGAATGGTGACTGTGCCCAGCAAACAAATCCCTGTGTTTAATATGCAGCAGGACAGCCACTCAACTTGGGACCCAGAATACAATGCTGTTCACTGTAGTAGTGATGATGACTACAGTAATTTTCTGGTTTCACAGCAGTCTCACAGTATGGCATATGCAAGCTTAGAGTAGTCAAAGCTGGACCAATGTAACAATGCAATGAAATCCATACCTGCAATTCAGTTTTGAAAGACTTCATTGTTTCTTCTACAAGCAAGTAGTAACAAATGAGGAAATCAGAGACTGAAGAAAAGGGAAAAAAATAAAAAAAAGCCAAGTTCACAAATAAAAAAAAATTATGGCCCAGGACACATAGACTATCTTCCTCTGTGTTAAGAAACAACATCCATTTGCTATCAGGGTTCAGGTTCACCACCGTTGCTGCTCTTTGTAGCTGTTATTGATCCTGGGGCTCTTTAGAGAACAGGGGATTATTTCTTCATGGTAAAGAAGATCTCTTGGCTTTTTTTAACTTTTATGTTTGAACACACATTGGAGGATTGCAAATTAGGCCCTCCAAACAGCTGTTTTTATCATTAAACACCATACTTTGTCCAGATAGTTTAGGCTTTTCCCATGTAGTTTGATCAAACTATTTGGACCAAATGAAACAGTTGTTGGGAGTACCTTTTATTATCCTATGAAAAGTGTTGAGAAATAAAAGTTTGAAAAAGCAGCAAGTGTAATTGCACCTTTTCTGTAGGTAAGAAACTGGTAAAACAGGCTCATTATTAAAGTATACTGTAAGTAAACCCTAACAAACTTCTCTTACTTGCTCCGTTTTGGTCTGTTGAATATATCATTGGAAGTGTTTTGTTCTGTTTGTTAAGTGTACTAAAAAGACTGTTGATCTTGTCAACAATTTATATCTGTCCTTTGTCTTCTGCACATTTAAATTTTTTATCCCAAAAAAAACACTCCTAGTTCTTATCATGGACTACAAAAAACCATACACTTTTCTGCTGTAGAGATCTGAGGGTAGGAGCAGTTGAGTAATTTAGCCAAAGACACTGTCACATAAACTGTCACATAAAAACAGCCAAGACATTTTGGGGCAAAAAAACTCCCCCATCATCTGATCTGATGCAAATTCTAATCCAAAAGGAGGTTTTGCACCAGATCAAATATAGTCCTGATGAAGGGGAAGTTTTGTTGTCCTCAAAATGCATTGGATCTTGTTGCCAGGTTGTTGGAAACCCAAACAGGAAGAATGGCACACCAAGTCCAATAGAGGGTTGTAAAATTATTATTTGGTTAGGTCAAAGATAGCAGAAACAACAGAAGCATCAACTGCATCCACCAGTACTGGTATTGTGCCTGTGGAAACGACTACCGGTACTTGCTTGTATAGTTCCTGGCAATATGGTAGCAGCAGTACCAGAACACAGACACATGGGTGTGGAATGTCTAAAATGTCAGCACACAATGGCAAATTACCAGAAGCAAGGTTGTTTGTTTGATAAATTTTACAGTAATGGAGCATCTGCTGAGAAAGGGGAGACTGATAGGCAGACTGCATTGCAAATAGCAATAGAAATTGGTGCAAGTCCTAGTTCCAGCACTATGGAAGTTCAACAAAGTGGATCGCAGTGTGCTTAGTTTGCCCCTCCTCCTCAGGAACCTTTCCTTATGCTAAGTGTGCTGTCCCTAACCAACAGAGATCCTTTCCCTAAGCTATCCACTTCATAAATGCGTGCCAACCACAGTGGGCGCTGTATTTATTGGCATTGACCATGCCAAAGATGGCTGTTGAGGTCATGCAAAGTTGCAGTGTCCAATCAGACCTCTGAGCCCCTGGTGGCACCTCTGGAGGCTGCAGAGGAACAAAAGGTCTTCTCATCCTCCATCCCCTCTGTATTGCAGTCTGCACACAGTGACAACTACAGAAGGGAGGGTAAACTGCACCTGCCTACATGTATACTTTGAGTTGCTTCCAGGTACCAATTGAAGAATCCCTGTGTGTTTCAGAGCTGCCTACCAGATAGAATGAGATTGTTTAAAGATTTCCTTTCATCTGTACCATCTGTGCTGAAATAAGCATTGAAATCCCAGTGTATTTTTGTACTTCTGTCACTAGATGTAAAATTATACTTCTTGAGAACACTAAAGTTTTGCACTCTGTATTTGCTGGAATTTTATTATGCGCACCCCATGGAATTTGAGCCTTTTTTCTGCTTCCAGTCTGCATTATTTTCTCTTCATTTCCTTGAGTTAGGAAAAAGTGTATAACAATGCAGCAACTATTAGTGTAATTGTTATATCTTTGTACAGCAATTTTAACATACTGGGAATCTTTCCAAAGTGAGTGGAAGTTGCTGGTATAAAACTTAAGGTCTCATGTTTTGTTAATGCAAAATTGAATTTGTGTCGAGCCGAAAATTTTGCATTGATTTTCTTGTACCTAATCGATATTTTCTGTTTTTTGTTGCCCTTCTTATCTTGCTCTCTGCTTCGTTTATCCTTAATCCTTATAAGCTTAAATGGCCACAAGCCTCACTTATAAACCTTTCTCGGCTACAGCGTCTGATATATTTCATTTGGATTTTTTAAACTACTCTTGAAAATCAAAAAGGGCATTCAGCTTGAGAACTGACATCCTTTCTACAATAAAGATGTATAAACTGCTAAGAAAATGATCCTTCATCAACAATATTCTCTTTGTTCCTTTCCCGAAGGGAACATGCACACTGTATAACAATAAAATACTTGTTTTGAGAAATTGTATACAAGTGTCAATCCATTTTTCAGTCAATTATATTTGTTAGAAATGGAATCATGTGTGGTCATTACTCTATCACTCCTGAGGTTAAGCTAAAAGAATGTGATTGGACAGGTTGCAACATTTCCTTCCTTTTCAATGAGGTAGTAGTGTCTGGTATGTTAAATTATTTTTTCCCTATTTAGTTTTTTAAAGTGTTCAGAAAATAAATCAGATTAAGTTTTTATGCTTGCGTTGATAATATGAATGATATCAAAGAAAACACGTTTTTCAAGTGAAAATAGCAATGACAGTAAGATCTTTTTTTAAAAAAGAGACAAAACAATAACATTCCTATTGTGTAAGCTACACGGTGCTCTGCAGGAGGTCTTATCACCATGATTTTGCTGCAGGTATTTCTTGTAATTGTTTCATCTTGGGCAGAAATGAACATTAGGTTGTAGGTCCAGTTCTGTGATTTAGTTAGACTTCAGGTCAGGATATAAAATAAGTTTTGGTTGAAGATGGGTTTTAAGGGATAAGTGTTGAGCTTAAGCTAAATGTTCAAGGTTAATATAGGGGTGAATTAACCCAAAAACTTCTACATCATAGTGAAATATCAGAATGGATGGTTTAATGCAAGCCTTTGCTTTGTTAACACAGGGTAAATCATTAGGTTTGCTTTAATGCCCCATCCCCAACAACATATACTTGCCTTTCCTTCACTTTCCAATGACTTTGTTCATCCACTGGGAGCTGTGTCACTATGTTGGGCCAATCACCAAGAGTCAGCACTGTCATAACAGTTAGAGAGGAGAATGAGTCTTATGTTTCATCACACTTGAAGTACCAGGTATTTTTTAGTAGTGCGCCCCCAAAGAGACCCTGGTGAATTTAGGTATATTTTTCCCATTGCAGCACAAACAACCAGGCACACAGCATTTTGGGTATTCTTCCTCTGGCTCAAGAATCAGTCTAGGGTTTTTTTTTTTTA
Source organism: Staurois parvus (assembly GCF_062004578.1). Classification (NCBI taxonomy): domain Eukaryota; kingdom Metazoa; phylum Chordata; class Amphibia; order Anura; family Ranidae; genus Staurois; species Staurois parvus. The sequence continues at coordinate 15,194,424 of NW_028317827.1, forward strand.
ATTTTTGTTTGGGAACTATGAACTTGGTTAGGGACAGAGAACATAGGATACTCTGTACCTATAGAAAACTTGAACAACCTGAGGATTGCTAACTTTCTGGCTGCTCTGCACAACTCCTGAGAGCCTTGTAAAACTCCTGGCTGTATTCCACAAGTGCTTGGCTGTACTGCACAACTTCTGGCTGCACTCTCCTAGCATAGTCGTAATAAAATCTCCAACTGCCTGTGACCCACACTTCACTCACCATCCCAAGTACCTTACTGTCAGCCTTGCAACACTGGGGTCTTGTACTCACTCAGCTACAGGATCATCGAATGCCCCCTGACGATATCCTTCCAGGCTCTTCCTGGTGATGGAGATGTAGATTCACACCACTTCTTGTAAAAATTGTGCTCTCTACCACAGCTTCCCACTGGCTCTATCTATTTTTGGGTTGCTTTGCAAATAGGCCCCCCAGCTAAGCCTAACTGGGACCTTGGCGTCTTAAGTCTGGCTTCCTTGGAGGGCAAGAACCGTCAACAGGGGTATCCTCCAGCAGGCTGGACTCACAAACACTGCCCTACACCCACATACTGCAAGCTACCCTGCCACCCAGGCATCAGACTATTTATGTCCCCCCCCCCCACCTTCTAGGCACACATACCCAGGGATTGGCTGAAGTCCCATGAATTCAATTCAGACTGCAACCTCTGCTTTCCCTCCCACTACGTTCTAGAAATACAGGGTGTAGTAGCAGAGCAACAGCCTGTGAAAACCCGAGCAGTCTTAACCAATCAACCCCTGCTCCATTGATTAAAGTGGAGCCAAACTAAATTTACCTAGCAGCCTGCCCTAAATCTTGGAGGAAATGGAGAGACAGAGCAAAAAAAAAGATTAGTATGTGCTGCTGGGGATGGGGCAGTAAAAAAAAATGTTTCTTTGGCCAGCAAGGACAGTGTACAGGGAGCTTAAATCCTTCAATTTGGACACATTGAAACATAAAAGCACAAGCACACAGGCACATCTATTTCAGGCATACATATTAATAACATTTAAATAATTCATAAAGATGTATAAACTGTCTTTTCTGTAAGCTCAGAAAGTTTTCAGTTATTTCACACATCACCTTGAAATATTTCAGTTACTTAAACTGCGGCAACAAAGGAAAATTCTCCAACAACACAACAGTCTTTTATTTTCCATGGAAAGACCGAGTTGTCACTTTCAATATTATAGGAATGCAAATTAGGTCTAGTGTATTCCATCCTTCAAGACCATAGATCACCTGCACTGCTTTCTGAATTACCACCTTGGTGTAATGTATTCTAAACTGCATCTGAACTTAGAAGACTCTTTGATGTGCTAGGATATATTTTAAAAGGGTTTGGGAAAGACATCTCTTAGCTATGATAATTACGGTACTTTATATGTGTTCAAAATTCTTCTTGTAGGAATAAGGAATAATTTTAATTATATAGTTTCAAAAGGTGTACTGACCTCAGGCATGAAAGTGTTTACTCCTTAATGTGTATCTGGAAGGAGAGGTCCACCCAACTCTATAAATTTGGTGCAGGCTTATATGTTGTGCTTTAAAATGTTGGCTGTTCACATACCTCTGAGAACCAGGTATCTAGATCTATTGACTGGTCTCCTTCTCCCCTTGCACCATGACAATAACTACTTAGAGCGTATTTCCACTCTTGCAGTCAAATTTGAGAAAACCGCACTATATATTTGTTATCTGTTATCATTCACATCGCACACCTAAACATAGTTTAAAAAGTGATATCTTACCTTTCAAAGTGCTTCTTTGGAGTGGTTCATATCACCTTGTCTCTGCATTTGTGGTTACCATGGATTTCTTTATTTGGGTTGAGTGGTTTAGCCACACTTGTCTATTGATCTTCACCGCTCTGACAATTTCTGGCATGCCCTCTGTCTCTACAGCCCCCTGGACAGACTGTCCAACAGCTGGTTGATCTCATGATTGTTTTGAACATGGATCAGTTAAATTTTTTCTAGCATTATTATATACAGACTGTCAAAAACATCAAATTCCTGATGAAGTGAACTTTGCTTTGCAAAACACGTGGAGATTTGTGATGTTTTTTTCATTCTTGTTGTTGATTACTACATACATCTTAGATATCTTATGTTGATTACTACATACATCTTAGATTTTCTTATTGTATCTTATGTGTAAACTGCAAGAATGGACCTTGGTGCATTCCCTTGCTTTTAACTATTTTGTGTGTAATAAAGCTTAAGAATTCTCTTTTATATATTGTATTTATACTTGTTTACTTCCCTTGGGCAACTATCTTTTTGACTTCCTTGTTTGTCTAGAGTAGGCCTTGGGTAGACTGCAAGCTACTCTGAACATTTTGAAATGAGAGTAAATGAGTTTTCCCTCATTATCATGCAATGCAGAAGACCAGGTTCTACATCTATGAACCTTTGTTAGGACTGACAGTGCTCACATCTAGTTTATAACTGATAATGAAATCTGCCAGCACACTAAAGACAGGGTTAATTTATTCAAGCTTAACCTCCCTGGCTGTCTGATTATGTCAATATTTTTGAATGTTAAAGCGGGACATTGTCAGGCATGGAAATTTCAGTGTCTGATTACAAATTTCCCCACTAATCACTATCGCTCAATTCTGCAAGTGATTCTAATTCACTATTGCTGTTTTCTAGCTGGTCTAAACCCGCTTTTAGGACCCTTTTAGGGTGCCATGGACATTCTCAAGTTTCCAGGCAGAAAGAACGGTAAAAGTGCAGGAAGGGCACTGAACAAAGTACTAGGGACAAAACTGAGGTGAAATGGTTTGATACAGTAATGTAATCCTAACAGATTACAATGTATTGTGTGTATGGCATGTTTTTACTTTTTTGAATCTCCCGCTGGTTCCGCCCCCCCGCGTCACGCCGCTTGCAGGGAAGGGAACCCGGAAGATGGATGCCAACATTGGCTGGAGGACACAGTGGGAGGACATCAGCCGGAGGACACAGTGGGAAGACATCGAGGGATCACAGGGACAAGGTAAATTACACTACACACACACACTACAGTGTAATCCCGAGTGAGGCTCGTTGTTACCGCTTTTAGTTCTAAAAATTAACCCTGAGCCACACTCGGGATTACCGCCAGGGAGGTTAAACTCCCGGCCCCCTCTGCATGCCAGAGGACATTTTCACTTTTAGAGTTTTCAGAAAAGAGCATGTAACATTTAAGCAGCATTTTTTTTATTATGCTATGTGAGTAAGAACATGTAACAAATGTAAAATAGGTGGTATCCCAATCTGACAGTGCTTTTGCACAGAGCAGCCCCGATCCTCTCCTTTTCAGGTCCACACAGGCACTCCTCCCCCTCAAGAAATGCTCCCAGGGAAATCTGCTCGCTCTGGGGGCACCGCTACATGCTCGTCCCCGAGCCACTGCTCTATGAATCCATAAGACACATATAGCCGTGTCTCGGCCCCGCCCTCCCCAGCTCTCTTCCCATTCTCTCAGCCAGTGAGGAGGGAAAGTTCCCAGGCAGAAGAGGCTGTTGAGAATGTCTCTGGATCAGAGGGGGGTCAGGTAAGGAATGGGGGGGCTGCTGCACAGAGAAAGTTTTTTACCTTCATGCATAGACTATTTGAAGGTAAAAAACCTTGATCCTGTAGAACCGCTTTATGGGTTCATGTGAAAAATGGACAATCAGAGTGACATAAGAATGCATTGTTATCCCGCTTTAAACCGCACAAATTCCATCTGACATTCTCACCTACCCATTTGAAATTCACTATAATACCACCCTTTGTTTGCCTTTTCAATATGTATATGTACTGTAGACTGTGACTGTATGATCTCTCAGGACAAACCTATGCATGAGTCTAAATTCATATGCTCAACTAGTATTAGAAAAAGTGCACGTTATAAGTCCACTAAATTTCACGAGCACACCTGTTATGTTAGGCAAGACAAGAAGGGGCAAGAAAGGGTACAGCCTGAGGACAAGTGTCTAAAAGGGTCTAGGATGAGTTGGCACACACAAAGAAATACTGACTGGCTGCTCAGCCCGAGATCCACAAGAAATAAATCTGCAACTTTAAGTCCTGCAAGCACACAAAAAAGATGGCTGGAGTCCGTGACTGGGTTATATTTTGACTCTGGCCACCATTTTCCATATTTTAACTGAACATGGAACTCACATTGTATTTTATGTGGGATAACAAACACTCAATAACTTGAGTTTTGTGGCATCTGCCACTCCCACCTGCCTTTTAATAGAGAGCACCAAATGTAAAATCCTTAGGTGTCCAAAGTCTTTTGTTAAACTGGTTCCAACAAGCAGGCCAAAGGGTAGCCAATACACTTCAGGAGCTATTCAAAGCCTTGAACGCCAGCACTGACATCTTCTGCATGCAGATCAGTCTGCTTAGGTGTATTGTTCAGTACATTTTACATTCTGCCATTTCTCTCAGCCCTGATGAAGGGGGATTCTGTGACCCCCATGATAAGCGTTGGCTGTCTTCTTGTAACCAGTTGAACAATAAAGACTGAACCTCAGCCTGCGCCGAGTACTTCCATTAGAATACCGCTTCCCCATCCGAACACTGACCACAGACACCACAGCTGACCAAACAAGACTAGACGACACCGGTCTTGAAGTAAACCAGGAGGTAAACTAGTTTATTTCAACACAGATACAAGATATATACACTCAAGAGACAGTCCCCCCTCCCTGCATAATGACACAGGGCGGGGCAATCTACATTTAGTAACAAGAGACACACAGGTATTCAAACCAGCAGACAGTCCTATCAGGAGGGAGGGCTGCTGGAGACACCCCCCCCCCACACACACACACACACACACTAAGCTAGTACACATAAACACATACATCCCATAATAGTTTGCTCCCAAGCAAGACAAACAATAGAACATTGGGATGCAGCCACACAACACCAAACAATCCACAACCCCCACCCCTCCTATCTCCTAGACATGTCTACACAATATTAGGACAGATCACCCTGTACCCCTAACAGGCACAGGGTGATTTACACATAAGGGGGATATGGGGAGCTGAGACAGAGGTCTCCCAAGCATTTTTCATTTGTCTCTCTTTGACCTATTACACCTGGATTTCTCAACTTGGGTAAATGTCCTCTCCTGGGGATCCCTGTCTTTGTATGGAACTTCCAAATACAGACCAATCAGGCTTTTGTAATGACTTTGACCACATTTTGATAGCTTGCGAAAAGACCTGTGATAGCAATTTGGCTGGGTTGATTTGGTTGTAAAGGTCAGCAGTAAAGGAATCTCAAAGTAAAAATGTAAATGTGCTAGCCATTACCGGGCTCTTAGAAAAAGAAGCTTCATGAGAAATCCAGCAAATTAAAACTTAAAAAAATGAAATTGAATGGTTTTCTGAAAAATAAAAAAGAAGATGTAATAAGAACAATAAATATCCTTGGGTTAAAAATATGGATCTCCCAGCATTTAGGTCTCAGGAGCCAACAGAATAAGCTTAATGATGGCAATAGTAGTAAACATCTCTAGACAGACAACACTGAGATAATATACCAGCTTGTGTGAATTATTTTCAGGCCAGTTTATTTTATAAATTAATATTTAACCTAAATCTGTGATTACATGTGACAGGTGGAAATAACCGATAAACACATATTAGGCATAGCAAGGCTTTAATTATTAAGACTTACTTTAGCAATTAAAAAAAAAAAAAAAATTATATATATATATATATATATATATATATATATATATAAAAATGTATTGTGACATGGGGTAGTTAGCTTTTGTGGTAGATGCTTTTATATAGTGAGTCCACAGCAAACAGGAACTATTTTTATTTAAAAGAAGGCAAACGTTCACAACAGAATGACTTCCTATGCAGGGGATCTTCTTGAGCTCCAGTAAAAAGGCAAGCACTGGAAAATGCTGAGCCACTTCATTCAGCTTTAATCGCAGTACCTCTCTTTAGACACAGAGCCCTGCTGTAAGGCCCACCTCTGGCCTATGGATGGGGGTGCTCCTGACACCCCGATAGGAGCTGACCTGACTCCTGAAACTGAGACCTCTGTCTCTTGGCTTCTGGCTGGGTCCTCCGACCCCCCGACGAGACCTACCACCTCCCACACCTGTGTATTCAGCAAGGCTACAGGTGTCTAGCAAGACCAGGACAAAGGATTGGGTGTTCTAATTCAGAGCTGCAAAATCCAGATAAAGTCAAGTCCACAGCTTCCTATATCTAGAAACACTAGTCTGGAGCATCACACATTTCACATAAAATATGAACCTAAACCCGACAAGTTGTTGTACAAGGACAGTATATGGCATATGGCTGATAGCTGAGAAGAAGTCTCGCTGGGACCGTTGCTGGACCACAGCTGCTTTCTAATGAATGTAGCGCATCCAAACTTAAGGTGTTGGTCGGGGATAGCGGCCATCTTGCCACCTATACAAAAACTGAATATACTGGGTGCTGGTTGATAGGGCACCATTTATGTTAGTATATTTTTTATACTTATTCAATAAAACTATTAGTGTGGTTTTTCACGCTATGGGGCTCTCTCTTCTTTTTTGAGAAGATATGCCTTCCCAAACAGTACAGCTCTGGGAGCTTAACAAAAATGGAAGACAAAGGGGTCTTCTGCACAAGCACTGTTGATCATCCTTGAGATAGGTGGTCAATAATACAGAGTAAGTTTACATCTTTGTGGGGCACAGGAGCACTGTCCAGTGGAGCACTTTATTATAGTTAGAGCACCAGCACTTTCTTGCACATATTGGAACATTATTGTGAAGTTACAGCACTGCTTTCATTGGAAGAATTGTATTTTATCTAAGTGGACATTATATATTAAGTTTAGGATTGGTTTCATATGGAATACAGGACCGGTGTCATTTAAAGAATTGCACAAGATTGGTTTTATTTAAAGTATTGCACTGTATTTAAGAGGATGTTATATATTATTTTCAGGTTTAGGTTCATATTTTCTGGTTATGAGTGGTTAAGTTATATATGAATTTGTTCTGTGTTTTATTTACACATTTTTAATTGCAGCAGTCACTAAGACACACATTCATTATTGATTTGAGATTTGTTTTCCTGAGTGCAGAGAAATTTCTTTTGATTTAGTCTGGAACATCGCTTTTACCATAAATGCGAATCCTGTGTCACATTTTCCTATCTTCTCACTTTGACAGACTCTCCTCCTGTCACTATATATATAAAGTTACATTTTCTTTATTTGTAAAAGTATTTTATTTTCAGTAAACCATAGTGTATCTTCAGCCAGCTTTCAGATGAAGTCCCGGTTTACACTGTTGTGGTGCTGGACACTGGATTCCTGTTCAAGTCACATGCGATTCTTTGCAGTGCAATATGAGCCATTCATTTTGCATGGCTTAAATCTCACTGCACCCACGCAAAAGGGCAGGCAACTTTTTTTTCCCCGCACTTGAATCGGTCCGATTCAAGTAAGGGGAAAAAAGTTGCCTGCACCTTTTGCGTGGGTGCGGTAAGATTTAAGCCATGCAAAATGAATGGCTCATATCACACTGCAAAGGGGTGTTCACACCCATGTGATCTAATTCAGCCAATCGCACTGTTTTTTGCAATCTGTTTTTAGGGTGTAGTTAACTTCACCTCCAAAGGGAAATGCACAGAAAGGGAATGCACAAATCCCACACTGCATCAGTGTGAACTGGCACTTAAGCCTTCTTCAGGCTAGGAGCAGTACATACATGTATGGGTGCCGGATGGGAGATATGTGTCATTATTATTTGGGTTGTGGTCCCTTTAAGGGGGCAAAAAGAGCCATTCTGGAATACACAGGGATTCTCACCCATGCAGTGAGAAACCTGATTTACTGTTTTCCCTGGATTCTTCATTCCTGATATGGGATCCAGAGTTTGGAAGCTTGCAGAGATTTTGGGTAGAGAAGAGCCTTCAACCCTGAGTACAGGTAATGTGGTGGTCAAGAAGCGGTTAATCCGCCTGCAGAGAGGGCTATATGGTGATCCGAAATCCCTAAATATCACAATATATATATATATATATATATATATATATACACACACATACACAGACTATATTGCCAAAGGTATTTGGACATCCCTCCAAATCATTGGATTCAGGTGTTCCAATCACTTCCATGGCCACAGGTGTATAAAATCAAGCACCTAGGCATGCAGACTGCTTCTACAAACATTTGTGAAAGAATGGGTCACTCTCAGGAGCTCAGTGAATTCAAGCTTGGTACTGTGATAGGTTGTCACCTGTGCAATAAGTCTATCCGTGAAATTTCCTTGCTACTAAATATTCCACAGTCAGCTGTTAGTTGTACTATAACAAAGTGTAAGCAACTGGGAACAACAGCAACTCACCCAAGGAGTGGTAGGCCAAGTAAAATGACAGAGCGGGGTCAGCGCATGCTGAAGTGCACAGTGCGCAGAAGTCACCAGCTGTCTGAAGAGTCAATAGCTAAAAACCTCCAAACTTCGTGAGGCATTCAGATTAGCACAACAGTGTGTAGAGAGCTACAGACTAAGACTGGGATGCCCCACCTATACTTATCTGTGCCCGTTGTCTATCCAGTACTGTGCCTGAAAGCAACATCACTTCTCTCTCATTCTCTCTCTTCATTGGCTCAGAAACAGCAATGACAGCCCTTGAGGCATGATCTCAGGACAGGGGTGGGCCGTATTGTATGTGTCAGTGGACACACACAGCATGGCTTATGAGTGAACCTGCACAAGTGCCCCCATAGCCAGAGACTTGGTATGGGGGCACTCAGCAGGGGGGAATGAGCCAGAAGCGCTGTTGGGGACCCAAGAAGAGAATTGGGGCTGCTTTGTGCAAAACCATATACACTATATTCCCAAAAGTATTGGGACACTCCTCCAAACCATTGGATTCAGGCGTTCCAATCACCTCCATGGCCACAGGTGTATAAAATCAAGCACCCAGGCATGCAGACTGCTTCTACAAACATTTGTGAAAGAATAGGTCGCTTTCAGGAGCACAGTGAATTCAAGCGTGGTACTCTGATAGGTTGCCACCTGTGCAATAAGTCTATCCGTGAAATTTCCTTGCTACTAAATATTCCAGGGTCAACTGTTAGTTGTATTATAACAAAGTGGAAGCAACTGTGAACAACAGCAACTCATCCATGTTGTGTTAGGCCATATAAAATGACAGAGCTGGGTCAGCGCATGCTGAAGCGCACAGTGCGCAGATGTCGGCAACTGTCTGCAGACACAATAGCTAAAGACCTCCAAACTTCATGCGGCCTTCAGATTAGCACAGTAACAGCGTGTAAAAAGCATAATGGAATAGGTTTCCATGGCCGAGCAGCAGCATCCAAGCCTTACATTACCAAGTGCAATACAAAGCGTCAGATGCAGTGGTGTAAAGTGCATCGCCACTGGACTCTAGAGCAGTGGAGATGTGTTCCCTGGAGTGAGGAATCATGCTTTTCTGTATGGGTTTGGCAATTGCCAGGAGAACGGTCCTTGTCTGACTGCATTGTGCCAAGTGTAAAGTTTGGTGGAGGTTTGCTGCTCCAACATAAATGCGCACCAGTGCACAAAGCAAGGTCCAAGAAAAAGTAAAGGATGAGTGAGTTTGGGGTGGAGGAAGTTGACTAGCCAGCACAGACATTACCTCAACCTTTGTGATGAATTAGAGCAGAGACTGCGAGCCAAGCCTCTTCTCATCTGACATCAGTGCCTGACCTCACAAATGCGCGTCTGGAAGAATGGGCAAAAATTCCCATAGACACATTCCTAATCCTTGTGGACCACTTTCTCAGAAGAGTTGAAACTTTTATAGCTGCAAAGGATGGGCCAACTCAATATTGAGCCCTACGGACTATGCCACTAAATTTCATGTGTGTGTAAAGGCAGGTGTCCCAATACTTTTGTCAATATAGTGTGTGTGTGTATATATATATATATATATATATATATATATATATATATATATATACAGTGCTCGGCATAATACTCCCACAAATGCAGGCCACTGATTGCAAACGAGATTTGCACACACAAAAAAGTATTGTTCCTAACAAATTCATTTAAGACCATGTTGCAAAAATGAATACACCCCCAATGAAAGTCGTAGGAACAAAGCTACATTTTAGACAACAAAATGCTAATTAACAAAAATTCAACTACAGATGAGTCTAATTATTCATTAAACAGGTGTTCAGCAGACAGTTGATTAGAAAAGGGTTTTACTCAACTAAAAAAAACCCTTCCTGTTTCATGCTGTTAGCAATGGCACCACATGGAAGAGAAATGTCACAAGGCCTGACAAAGAAAATAATTTCTTGACACAAGAAAGGTGAAGGCTACAAGAAGATCAGCAAAGCTTTACTTATCAGTCAGAATACTGTAGCAAAAGTGATACAAAAATTTTAAGATAGAACTGCAATCATCTCACAGAGATGTCCAGGCTGTCTACAGAAGTTAACACCTCGACAGGAGTGTCTTCCGATGAGAAGGGTTGAAGAAAATCGCCATGCAAGTTCACTGCAGTTAGCTAAAGAAGTAGAAAGCCAAACTGGGGTGATTGTTTCCCATGACACAATACAGCGTACACTGCAGAGGAAAGGCATGCATGGGTGTCGTCCACGAATGAAGCCTTTCCTAAAGCCCATGCACAAAAAAGCCCTCATAGAATTTGCCAGGGCTCAGCTGAAAATGAAGAAGACTACTGGGACTCTACTCTGGAGTGATGAGACCAAGGCAAATGTTTTTGGAACTGATGTCTTCAAAATTGTATGGTGTCGGAAAAGTGAAGAGTACAAAGAAAAATGCATGGTGCCTACAGTGAAACATGGTGGTGGCAGTGTTCTTCTGTGCACTGCATGAGTGCTGCTGGTGTCGGGGAGCTGCTTTTCATTGATGGTATCATGAATTCACAGATGTACTGCTCTATATTGAAAAAGAAGATGCTACCATTACTCCATGCCCTTGGTCACCTCGCACTTTTCCAACATGACAATAATCCAAAACACATCTAAGGCCACTGTTGCATTTCTGAAGAACAGGGTAATGAAGTGATTCAGTGGCCAAGTATGTCTCCTGATCTGAACCCAATCGAACACCCATGGGGAATTCTGAATGTTGCAAAATGTTGCCAGCTTGTTCATTCCATGCCTAGCAGACTTGGTGCTGTCCTTACAAATCATGGAGTTCATACAAAATACTAGATGTAGTAGTTTTTGTTGTGGGGTGTATTAATTTTTTCATAAACTAATTTGAGTAAAATTGAAGATTTTGTAATCTAAGGTCTATTATTAACCTTACTTTCACATAATGAGCTAAACAAATGTTCTATAAAACTTAGTTTTGTTAAAATTTTGCTTGTGTTCAATGAGATATTGATTCAAATCTTACTTTTCAAAAGGGGTGTACTCATTTATGTTGAGCACTGTATATATATATCAGTTGTGTTCAAAATAATAGTAGTCAGACATCACTAACCTGATCAATCACTGTTTTTGGTAGAAATTATATTTCTACATGGCAAATAATTTACTAGCAGGTGTAGTAGAGTAATAGCAATACAACAGACCCAACAGTCATGACATGCATGCTGCTGATTCTGTGTAATTGAATCACTAATTGAAAGGGGCATGTTCAAAACAATAGCAGTGTGGAGTTCTATCAGTGAGGTCATTCATTCTTTGAAAAACAGGTGGCAATTATTGCCCCTATTTAAGGAAGGAAGGCAGCACATGTTGTACATGCTGGTTACAGTGCATTTCTCTCTGAAATTCTGAGGAAAATGGGTCATTCCAGACATTGTTCAGAAGAACAGCGTACCTTGATTAAAAAGTTGATTGGAGAGGGGAAAACATATAAAGAAGTGCAGAAAATGATAGGCTGCTCAGCTAAAATGATCACAAATGCTTTAAAATGGCAACCAAAACCTTAAAGACGTGGAAGAAAGCAAAAAACTACCATTCGAATGGATAGAAGCATAGCCAAAATGGCAAGGACTCAGCCAACAATCAGCTCCAGGAAGATAAAAGACGGACTAAAGTTACCTGTGAGTACTGTTACAATTAGAAGACACCTATGTGAAGCCAAGCTATCTGCAAGAAGCCCCCGCAAAGTCCCACTGTTGAAAAAAAGACATGTGCTGAAGAGGTTACAATTTGCCAAAGAGCACATTGACTGGCCTAAAGAGAAATGGCGCAACATTTTGTGGACTGATGAAAGTAAGATTGTTCTTTTTGGGTCTAGTGGCCAGAGACAGTTTGTCAGACGACCCCCAAACACTGAATTCAAGCCTCAGTACACTGTGAAAACAGTGAACCATGGTTGCACAAGCATCATGATATGGGGATGTTTCTCATACTACGGTGTTGGGCCTATTTATTGCATACCAGGGATCATGGATCAGTTTGAATACATCAGAATACTTGAAGAGGTCATGCTGCCTTATGCTGAAGAGGAAATGCCCTTGAAATGGGTGTTCCAACAAGACAACGACCCCAAACACACCAGTAAACGTGCAACATCTTGGTTCCAGACCAACAAGATTGACGTTATGGAGTGGCCAGATAAATCCCCGGATCTTTATCCAATAGAAAACTTGTGGGGTGACATCAAAAATGCAGTTTCTGAGACAAAACCAAGAAATAGAGAAAAACTGTGGAATGTAGTACAATCATCCTGGGCTGGAATACCTGTTCACAGGTGCCAGAAGTTGGTTGACTCCATGCAACACAGATGTACAGCAGTTCTCAGAAACAGTGCTTATACAACTAAATATTCATTAAGTGATTCAAAGGAAAGCAAAATCTTCATACATTTTTCAGTTTATATAGTGAATGTTTGAGTTTGTAAAGAATACAAACACTGCTATTTTTTTTGAACAGTCTAATATTCACTTTTCTTCAATTTTTTTAGAGGAACAACACAAATTTGATATATTTTTCTTCATGTTTTGATTTGGAATAGTTTGTGTAGTGTTCCCAATGCATTTGTGTGTATGGAAATAAAAGCTACTAGAAGGATTTTGAGCTTTATTCACTTTTTTCAACACACTGCTATTATTTTGAACACAACTGTATATATATATATATATTATTATTATACGGTATTTATATAGCGCCAGAAAGGTTTGCTCAGCACTGTACATTATAGTGGGGGACAGAACATGAGACAATACAGTAACAAAACAACCACACGAGGGGTTCGAGGGGCCTGCTCTTTTGAGCTTACAATCTAGGAGGGAGGGGAAAGTGGTACAGGAGGAAGTGACTGTGGGGGATGGAGTGGTAGGAGGAGTGGAGGAGATCGGCTGTTAGGTGAGGGTGGGGTAGGCTTCACTGATATATATATATATATATATATATATATATATATATATAAAACAAATGGGGAAAACTTGATGTAACCCTTTGTTTTTTACTGCTTTCTGCTTCCCTGAAAATGAATTGCTACAGAGCACCTTGAGATCCCCAATATCTGTGTACTTGTGGTAAGTGAATTCTGGGTTTTAGTAAAGGCAGAGCTAGACAACATATCCAGCACATACTACAATACAGCACAGAACCCTAGCAACCTACTAAAACCCAGAAGATACATATTGCAGGTGCCCAAGGGCTTTTTTGGGAGGGACTCCTGGTCACCATGAAGCATCCAATATACGACTAATTTAGATTAATCCTCACTCTGCAGTACCTAGTCTGCTTATTTTTTCCATTACCTGTGGTGAAAGATTTGCTTTAATACAGGTGCATCTTTTAAGTCTGTAGGCACATTTCAATTCTAAAAACTGTTTTTTATGTATAGATTGTAATAAGCATAACTGTAGTAGCAGGCACCTTAAGGAGCATCTGTCAGGATAGATTTAATGGAGCTACTGCTGCTGGCTTGTTTTTCAAGATGCAAGCTCTAGAGTTGATCCTAACTTCACTATTAATTGTCCATAAAAGATGGCTCAAGGCTCTCCCTGGGTCCAAATCCTAGTGGTATAATGAATCATGTGAAAAGGTCACTCAGCTCTATATCTCAGGATACCACAAAAACACACAAAAAAATAAACATTTTACATGTTAGAATCCAAAGGAAATACAGCAATATATACTGTATATATATGGGCTAGATACAAACAAGAAAAGATTTTATTAAAATTAAAAAATTACCCTTTTATGTAAATTTCTTTGAATATTTCTGTATTCTTCTTACTTCATTGGTGAATCATTTACCTGGAACAAGAATGTGCATATGAAGTGTCAAAACACTTCACTGGCTTTATGTTTGTTCCAGATTAGTGACTCTGTGTAATTAAGAAAGGAAAATGATGACATTTACAATAGAACTAAAGGCAACACTTTTTTTTTTAATTTCAAATAGAGTAAGGGAGGGAATAACCCATGTCAGTTTTTTTGTCATCTGTGTCCTATTGGGGTAGATTCCCTTCACTTCATGTCCCATAGCCAACACATGGAATGAGAGCAAATCCATTTGAAGTGAGGGAATCCTTGGTTGTCATCCAGGCCCTGACAAAGCTAAGCTACACTTGTGCTTGGCAAACTGGTCGATGAGACCCTTAGCGTGTTAGAGCATTTGTCCAAATGGCCAGCCAGGGTGGTGTCAAGCATTGGCAAGCCACTACATGTCATCCCACAGACTGTTTATTTTACGTTTATTGGCCACACGGCCACAGACATTCTGAAGCATGCATGACAGCCTCTGGAAAACTCATACCTTCAGCCATCAGCAACACATCACATGCCAACTCTCTGCGAGAGCTATGCAAGTGTCTTTCCATCTACCCAGGCCCGGACTGGCCATAGGGCACATCGGGAATGTGCCCGGTGGGCCCGGGCCATCAGGCTTAAGATGACCAGGCCGCACAGCGGGAGGTAAGGGATGTCTGCGGTCTGGGCGTGGTTAATACAGACCGCAGCCACGGCTCACCTCCCGCTGTGCAGCTATACCCAAAGCAGGGTCGACAGGAGGAGCGGCAGTGACGACTCCTGAAGAGAAGCAGGAAGCGCCACTGACCCACAGACACCTCCCCGGCCAGCCGCTGCACTGAAGGAAGAATGGTGGACTCTATTAGCCACATCCATTGCCTGCAGTAACCATCTCTTTCTTAACTCCGGCACTCTTGCTGAAGTTTTCTTTCTGCATTTTATTTATTTGGGTTACCGTGATGACACAAAACATAGTGAGTTGGCATAAAGAGGAATATAAACTGTAGAGCATGTTTTTTCAAATTTGTCATCCAGGTCACCAGAAGTAGTGTCCCATATTTATTTTCTCCTTTATTTCTGCTCTGGTGACAACCCAAAATGTACCCATAATGGTAAACATGACAAATAGAGAGGATGAATGTCCCTAATCTGCGCACACACGGCAATAAAACAACAATATTTTTTCTAAGATACTACAAAAACAAATACAATTAATGAGAATAAATACGTTTCAATACTGTACAAACCGTGAAAAAAAGAAAATGGACTGAATAGGTTATTTAAAGGTTGGTAAGGGGTAAAATAGGAGCATGTGCAGGTTTATTGGAACTGATGATATTTGAAAATCAAATGACAAACCTTTGAGCTGAACCTAAGGGCTTAAAGTGGTATTAAACACAAAGCCAAAAATGTAATATATTGCAGCTTACCAATCCTTAGATGCGGTAGCTGCATTTGTTTTCTTTTCCCCTCTTTTTTCACCAGTTGATCTGGCCAATAATACACATCCTGTATTAGAGTGACCCCACTCTGGATGAAGGAGCAACAGAGACATCCTTGGACAGCAGCATTGTCAGTCTGGGGAGAGGGGAATGTAAGATGTACTAGCAGATTTAGATACACTAACAAATTGAAGCCAAACTCCACTGTACTTACACAAGTAGTTACAGCAACATTTTTTTTTCTTTTGGAAAAAAAGGTTTTACACAAATAAATTGTAATTACCATTGTAAGCACCCCTTTCAGTGGTATATGGTTTGTCTCAACTCCCTAGCTGCTACATTTGCAGAAGAGCTAGTTCTGTAGAAAAAACAGCAGACTTTCTTGCTGGATCACCTGTTGAAAATAAAGGATATAAATCCTAAAAAAAGAAAACTAATGCAGCCATCACATCTAAAAACTGGTAAATGCAATGCAATCAATCTTGACTTTTTGAGTTTAATACCATTCTAAAAGAGTTCTATGGCCACAGCATGCACTTTCATTTTATTACGTCAGCATTGTACTAGCATTACAAAAAACGGTTGTTTTTTTAACAATCCCAATAAAAGCTTCCTTGAAAAATCTCCATGCATGTTGTGAGTTCTGCCTGTCTGCTAGCAATCTCTTTCCACAACTTCCTGGATTCCTGGATGATGAACTACTCCATGATGCCTATAGCTACAGAGGTGAATGATGGCTTGTTTTAAAATACTTTTCCTGCTTGTTTAAAATATGTAAATACTGTAGTATGCATTGGGCCAGGACACGGTGATCGGCAGGTGAGGTCACCAATGGCAGCGCGGGTAGGGACAGCCCTAAAAGTTGTAATAGTACACAAGGCATAAAATTGCATAAAAATATTTGTACGCGCCCCCTACCGGGAAATGCAAGATATATCAGTGATTATGAGTACCCCTGCCGCCCTGTAACAGTATTTCTGCTAAAGGAGAGAGATCTGTATTGTTTGCATATAGGTCTCTCTCCCGTCCGTTGTACACGATGATCTCCGGGTGCTGGTGGGGAATCACTGGCCAGGAACCCGGTGATCAGCAGGTGAGGCCACCAATGGCGGTGCAGGTAGGGCGAGCCCTAAAAGTTGTAATAGTACCCAAGGCATAAAATCACCTACCCGGAAATGAAAATCACACACATATATATATATATATATATATATATATATGATTTTGCGTACCCCTGCCACCCTGTAGCAGTATTTCTGCTACAGGGGAGAGATCTGTATGGTTTACATACAGGTCTCTCCTCCGTCTGTAGCAGTATTTCTGCTACAGGGGAGAGATCTGTATTGTTTACATACAGGTCTCTCCCCCGTCTGTAGCAGCATTTCTGTTGTAGGGGAGAGATCTGTATTGTTTACGTACAGGTCTCTCCCCCGTCTGTAGCAGTATTTCTGCTATAGGGCGGTAGGAAAGCAGTTAAATGTCATTACAATATGTTCTGGCATGAAGAGCAAAGCTGATGCAAACCATTTTTACTGTACACAAGTCAGATCTCTGTGAAAGGTGACACTTGATTGGTTACTGTGGGCTGCTACACTTAGCTCGTTGCTTTTTTTTTGACTTGTTGAATAAGCCTGCTTGTACGCTATAATTGGGCCTGTGAGCCCCGCAGTTTCCAGAACCCTGGCAACTGACGCTTGGAACTGTCATTTATAGTAGACACCCCTAGGAAAAACTGTAGCTGTTTCCTTCTGATAACTTTCAGCAAACATCCCTTTTATTTCTCCTCACAGGAAACTGAACTTGAGAGAAGTTTACGCTCGCCGGTGTTGAAGAAACAGCCTGGGAATTATTCCAGCATTTCAGCAAAGGATTCCAGCAGGAAAGGTGGCAAAACTTTATTTAACAAGATGTCAGAGAACGAGCAAGACAGCGGCACAGCAGGTTAGCTTTAAACTTTCACCCTCTTTATGTCTTCTGAAGAGTAAAGGCATGTATCGGCTAACATGGAGTGTTTGTATAAATTGAAATCTTAAAAGATTTTTTTTCTTCCAATTCCATTGGGGTGGGTGAGACACAACATGATGGGGATGATTCTTTCATGATATCTACAATATATACTGTAAAATGTATTCTAATATCTTCCATCTGAAAAAGACTGCTTGTCTGTACAGAACTACACTTCTATGCATGCCATGGCAAAGGCTATAAAGGCATGGTGGGAACTGCCGTATTGGTGCAACTCTAAAAAATGAAGTCAGCTACTTCTGTTTTTTTTTTGGTATATGTTTGCATTGCCTTTTCTCCTGGAATACTGGTACAAGCTGGCAGAAATGCAAAGGTCCCTGAGAAGCATGGATGCTGATCCAGTGCACAGAGGAGTCTGGAAAGGTGGGATGCAGCAGGCGGAATGCGACTTTTCGTACTCGTATTAATCAGGAATCTTTCATAGATGCCAGGCAGCTTCTACATTGCTGTACAATGGACACAAGATTTACCATGGTTCACACTGATGTGGGGTGTAATTTGCAGCGTTTTCAGTGCGAATTGCGCACTGCATCAGAATCGCACCCCATTCATGCAAACCACTGCGGGTGTGTATGTTACGTTAACAACATTAACAACACCCCAAAAGCGGTCCGCAAAACGCGGTGCAATGTGCAGAATCGGATCGTATAGGTGTGAATACCCATGCGATGCGATTCTAGTGCAGACCCAAAAAAGGGTCCTGCATGTTTTTGGTGCGGGTGTGGTGTGATTAGAGCCATACAAAATGTATGGCTCCAATCGCACTGCACACAAATCGCATGTGATTTGCACAGGAATGCGGTGCGGTTCCTGTGCGAATCACATGCAATGTACTGCACCGCATATATGTGAACCCAGGCTTAAAGGGAAACTGTCAGCAGAGACAAAATGGTAGCTGCTATGGCTGAGTTTTGCTTGAAGGATCAAGTTGAATATTGGATATACTTATCTTTGCTCTGTCAACTACTATCAGTTACTGATTTGGAACAAGCAGCTAGAGGCGCAGGTGTGTTATTATATTGGCCTGAAAGTCATGTTTAACCACTTGCCCTCCTGAGGATTTCCCCCCCTTCCTGACCAGACCATTTTTTGCACCAAGGTGCTGCGTTACTTTAATTGACAATTGCTTGGTCATGCAACACTGCACCCAAATGAAATTTACGTCCCTTTTTTTCCCCACAAATTGAGCTTTCCTTCAGTGGTATTTGATCGCTGTGTGTTTTAAATTTTTTTTGCTATAAGAAAAAAAAAGGCCAACAATTTTTAGAAAAAAATAATATTTTTTACTTTTTGCTATTAAACATGTCCAGGAAAAAAATGTAATAAATCAAATTTTGTCATAAATTTAGGCCAAAATATATTCTGCTACATGTCTTTGCTAAAAAGAAATCCCAATACGTGGAAATTAATTGGTTTATGTGAAAGTTATAGAGTTTACAAATGGATAGTGGAATTTTTTTTTCTACTAGTAATGACGGCGATCAACGAATTATAGAGGGACTGCGGCGGGCATTCTGACACTGGGGGGAACTGACTTGATGTCACTGACATCCCCAGTGACACCAATACAGTGCTCAGTGCTAAAAGAAAAGCACTGACACTGTACTAGTGGCACTGGGCAGGAAAGGGTTAAAAGCTGGGGTGGGTTAACTGTGTGCAGGGAGTGTTCTACTAGGGGGCCGTGTCAATGTGCTTCACTGTAAGCACACTGCTTTGGATAGCTGTGCTGTGCAGTGTGCCTGAGCTGACAGGGAGGAGAACTGTAAGTAAACAAAACAGTCCTTCTCCTCATCGGAGATGCTCAGTGGGCAACCGGTCTGTAACTGGTTTCCGTGGCACCGGGGCAGAAGTCAACTTGATCCGGCCAGAGGTGATTGAGCAAAGGAACCTCATCCCAGGAAAGTTCCTTACCCTCACAGGAGTTGGGGGGACCCGTTCACGCATACCCTGTGCAAAGGTATTCATATATTGGGGTGCGGGAAGGGGGATGAGGGAGGTGGAGGTCTCGGATGAAATTCCCACACCTGTTTTGTTTGGTGTTGATTTGGGTACTCTTGTGTCCTATTATGCCCCTGCCGAGAATACCCGGAAGGCCCCCCTGGAACTCTCTGGACATGCCAAGGTACTGTGTGTAGATGTTGGGGTAATGTCTGGGCAACCTGTGGATGGACAGAGAGAGGGGGCTGGGAATAGAGTGGGGCTACAGGATTCTCCATTAACTGGACGAGAAGAAGTCCCCTTGCATGGGGAGGTATTGAACTCATGTGTCATTGATATTATAAACGTAACTGTTGATAATGATGATGATAATGATGATGATGATGATGCTGGTATTGATAATGTTGATAATGCTAATGATGATGATGATGATGGTTATGATGATAAAAATGATGCATTTTCATTGTTGGGGGTCACCCACAGTGCTGTGAAGGGAGCAGAGGTACAATCTCTGGGGGCTGAGCAAAGAGATGGTCTGGATAGGCCTGTGCCTTGCCCAGGCACAGAGGATTCTACCTTGATAAGCGCTCAGCCGTTGTCCTTGCATGGTACTGGACAGCCAGCTGGTACTTGTAGTCCCACGGGTAAGGCAGCACTGAAAAGCGATCCACACGTGGACTTCAGCAGCCAGCTAGCTGTGAGCTTCCCTGCTCAGAAAGGTAAACAACAGCTGGTTAGTACTTGTAGTTCTACGGGCAAGGCAGCACCGAAAAGTGATCAACACATGGACTTCAGCAGCCAGCTAGCTGTGAGCTTCCCTGCTCATAAAGGTAAACAATGGCTTGACCGGGATGGTGGAATGAATGGTCTACCAGCAGGGGGCTTGGGACTGAAAGCATGTCATCTGATCTGGCCTGTCAAGGTGGGTGGAGAGGATCTGAAGCTAGGGAAGAAACCCCCTTCAACTATTTCTGGCTTAGATTCCCTCCCCCACCACCAGGCAGACAAACACATATCAGAGGTAGTGACAGCACACCTGGATTGGAAGTGCAAGGGGCCTCATTGGAGTTGATCGTCGGCTCTCAGAGAGGGGGCTGCGGCCTTCAGCTCCTCTCCTTTCCATTCAGATACAGAAGCTGCTGGCAAGGCCTATGATATATGGTGTTTGGGTTCAGGGAAACCCGGGGAGAGCTCACCGTGCTGTTCATGAGTTGGACGGCAGGGTGTATCCTTCCCTCATGCCGTCGGCCCACCTCCTCTCACAGGAGGTGCAGACTGAATGGGCCATAGAGACAGAGGGAATAGCGCAGTCAGGAGTCCAGGGGTCCCGCAGAGTCTGGGCATCCCCGGTAGTCTCGATCTCCAAACAGGATCAGGTGACCAGGCTTTGTGAGAACCTTGGAAAACTGAGTGCCAGCCCTGTGGTTGTGACCCACCCCATGCCTAGGAGCCATGAGGTAATGAAGCATCTGGCAGGTGACCGCTGTCTAACCATCATGGACCCGAGTAGAGGGTATGGGCCACCATCTCTAACCCAGGAGGCTCAGGACGAGTCAGCCTTCACCACCCCATGTGGCTTGCCTGAATTCACGGGGAAGCTAGTTGGGGTTGAGAACGCACCAACCACCTCCCCAGGGGTCAGGAATGACCTACAATGTGGAGTGGAACTGTATGCAATTGCCCACTTTAGGGGCCTTGCAGTGTTTGCCCCGGTCTGGGAAGAGCAACTTGGGCCCCTGTCACTAGTCAGGAAAAAACTGCCCGTGCCTAGTCTGACAGTCGAGAATGGTAACTGTCAGAGGGGCATGTCAGTGGTTCAGCCTTGGGAACCACCGGTAGGACGAGACCGCCAGATGTCTAGGAATGGGGAGACTGAGGCAGTTATGGCCTGGCCTACTCTCCAGGCCAAAAAGCAGATTTCGACAGTCTTGGGTGCAGCTAGCTACAGTAAGACGCCTGGGTGCAACTATCATGGCTCAGCTGAACCTGTGACTGACCTAGCAGACAGGAAACTGATGGAAATGGTGTCCTGGATGCTAGCAGGTAAAGAGGACTGTTCATCTGGGACGAAGGTACCTGTGGAGACATCTGGAAGGTGAGTTCCAGAATTCGCCTGTCCGGTTCCAGCACACACAGGCACCACTACCTTCGGGTCAGATGTAGTCCTAGGCCGGAGGAAGGAGATGGGAGAGGGAAATCTCATTCTCTACCTCGACAAGAAGCTACATCTCAATATGTTAACATATGACACCCCTGAACAAAAGTGTTGTGTGAGCAGGTGGGCACCATGGCAGTTGCCACGATGTCCGGGTAGTCACAGCCGACTGGTACTCACTCCCCGACAACTCACTTGGTTGGCACAACAGTGTTGCTGGGGAGAACAGCCCCCCTTTCAGAAGGAACCTGGTTCTCCTGCAGTGCAATGGCACCATATCACCCCGAGAGGAACCTCTGGGCACAGTGGCTCTGTGCCCTGGTCAGGTAAACCCGCGGCAGGAGTCGGTTGCGTCAGGAGGGAAATTGCAGTCCCCTCCCATGCAATCCCCTGAGGGGGGATGTGTAGCAATTGTGCACACAGAGATGGACGCAGTCCTCTATTTTGTTAAGAATCTTTCATTTTGTACAATCTCTCACTCCCAAAGCAGGCTTCCTCCAACAATCATCACCCCTCCCTCGCTGTTGAGTGACATGTGGTCTGGGTGATGACAGAGGTCACAGGCAATCCAGACACAGCAGGAGGGTGTCAGGACCATAAAACCCCCCAACCGAACTGGTGTCTAGGTACCTATTAGTTCGCAATCTGGGATATCTAAGACCATAAACCAAGTCCTTCTCTGAGTTTAAAGACATTCCAGAGGAGTCATAAACTAGACACCACATTCAACATCCATTTTCCCCTATGATTTCATATCTTGGAATATGAGAGATTTACATAAAAACCAGGCATATGTTCAGATTGGTCACTTTGATACAAGTTTCCTGATATTTTACACCCCCTAGCTAGCATATAGGAGAGAAGAAAATTATATCTCCTGAACCATTCAAGTAGATATGACATGTTTCATCTCTAACCATTCCACAGATGCACCTGAGTATTAATATACTAGTGGCCAGGCTGCTTAATGCCCCGAGAACATATGAATGAATCATAATATAAGCTAGGAGGGATTTTTGTTCTAGCTTGGGTCTCCGCCCCAACACCCCTCCCCAAACGAGGCAATTGGTTCTCTGCTGTAAGGAGACACCCTGCTGAGATCCTAGAAAAAGGCTGTTATGCTTGGAGTTGGTGTGTGTGAGAGTTGAAGATCTCCCTGCTTTAACATCGAAACTAACAGTGGGAGATCAAAGCATCCTTTTGGCTCTGAAACTTGGAAGCTGCTTAACCCAGGACATGTGGCAAGTACTTTAACCCTCTAACTTCTCTCTGTTATCTCTTTGCTGTGCTATTGTTCTCTGTATATTTATATATATATATTGGCTACATCTTTTCCTGTAAATATTTTTATTGCACCCTTTTGACCTTTTAGTAATAAATCTTACTTTCTGAAAGCGTTGAACTGTTTCTAACGCTCTTTAATGCAAACTACGAATTCCTGCTGCTGAAGAGCGCTACTGTGTGGTTTAACCCTCTGTATAACCTGTCTGCGGGGACAGTGGTATACAGACAATTATCCAATCATCATAGTGTATTGCTGATATTGCCGAGTTTCCTCTTTCTCTGTACAAAAAGGAGGTGGTGGCAGTGTGAAGGTTTAGTTGCATAATTAACCTGACCCAGTAACAATCGCTCCCAGGCCAATCAGTGATCACATGAATTGGGACTCACACTGCGATCTGTGTTCTGGACACAGCGGACACCGATCGCAGTGCTGCGCGCTCCCAGGGAGCTTGCACAGTGAATGGATATGGGGGGCGTTTAGAAACATCCACCCGCATCCGCAGTGCTCCCGTCTGGCCGTTTATCGGCAATGGGCCAGACGGGAAGCAGTTAAAGTGGATTTTTTTTTCGTTGCTGGGCAGATTAAAAATGCAAAATGTGGCAAAAACGTCCTTGCATGCATTTCAGCAGATTCTCCAATGAAATCTATTGTAGCAAAAATGCGGCTTTTTGCTTTTAAAAAAAAGTCCCCGACCCTTTCCAAAAAATGCAGCAGCTCAATAACGCATAGATGTGTACATGTTCCATAGGAAACCATGTTAAATGGGCTGTAGTGCGTTTCTGCAAAAATCACTAAAAAACACACTTATGTGAACGGAGCTTTAGGAAACATGACTTAAAATATGACATAATGCACAAAAATGCATGTGTTAATGTGCGTGTGTTGCTGCACACACCAGTGTGAATGGGCCCTAAAAGTTTATTCAAATCTGCTGCTTCGAACACCTTCAGTACCACTTGTTTCCAATTTTTCAAGGCTTTGACTTTTGATACATGCCCTGATTTGGGAATGGCCATTTGCAATCATGCAAGGTACATATACACAACCAATACTTAAAGTGATTCTAAACATAATTTATTTTTCTTTAAAAAAACAAACATATACTTACCTGCTATGTGCAGTGGTGTTACACAGAGCAGCCCCAATCCTCCTCTTCTAGGGTCTCCCACAGGCGCTCTTGACACCCCTTCTCTCCTCGTGCCCCCATAGCAAGCCATTGACACACTGAGTGCGGCTCTGTACCACCCCCACTCTCTCTTCGCTGGCAGTGATTGACAGCAGCAGAAGCTAATGGCTCCCCCTGCTGTCTCAGAGCCAGTGAGGAAGGGGTGAGCGCAGAGAGCCTCTGTTCTTGTGCACAGAGCTGAATCGAGGTCAGGCTCAGACAAGTATAAGAGGGAGCTGAGCGTTGAAGGTTTTTTTTACCTTAATGCAGAGAATGCATTAAGGTAAAACATCTTCAGCCTTTACAACCACTTTAAAGAATATGGTACCCCAACATTTCATATTCCTGATGTGTGTATGTTGTACCATGTACTTGTGTTAGAAAGTATCCTTTTCTCTTTGTATTGCTTTTTTTGTGTGAAATGAAATACCTGGTGATCCTACCAGTACCCCTGCTTTCCTATTTCAAACTGGCCATGCTAGGCGTGAAAGCACATCAATCTCAGCATGGTCAGTTTTCTGTACTAGAAGCATAGCCTAGCATGGTCAGTTTGAAATAGGAAAGCAGAGGGACCGGCAGGATTACCAGGTATTTCACACAAAGAATGCAATACAAAGAGAGCAGGATACTTTCTAATACAAGTACATGGTACAACATACACATATCAGATATATGGAATGTTGGGGTAACATTTTCTTTAAAGTGTTTGTAACGGCTGAAGGTTTTTTACAGTAATGCATTCTCTGCACTAAAGTGGTAGTGAAATTTTTTTTATACTTTTAATTATAGGTAAGCTTATAATAAAGCTTACCTGTAGGTAAAAGTAATATGGTGCCCGTTTAGGAGATATTCGCTCCTTTTGAGGAATATGCGCTCTGCGGCGCGTGCGCTCTGAATAAACTGCGCTATTCCTTCAGGGCACTGTGCCGTGGTGCATGCACTGGAGTGACGTCACCGCGGTTTGGCCAGTCAGACGGCCGGAGCTCGCAAACCAGAAGGAAGAACGGGTGAAGATGGAAGCCTCTGCAGCAGTGACTGTGCACCGCCGGAGAGCTTAGTTTTAAGGAGATGCATACTAGTACATTATGACATTACCTTGCAGGGGATTTTTTTTTTAGGCTGAGGTGTACTACCACTTTAAAGGAAAAAAAGAACCTTCAATGCTCAGCTCTCCCCCAGCTCCCCCTTATATTTACTGTCCTCCAATGATCAGACCTGTTCTGATGCTCCCCTCTGCACAGCCATTTACTGGGAAGATCAGTGTCCTGCTGTTTCTTTACCCCAACTCACTAAGCCCCTTATGCAGCTAAGAACACAGATTGCGTGATCACTTTAAAAAAAAAAAGGTATTTATAGTATTATATATCCACAAATGTTTTGGCTTGCATTTTCTATTTTAAACTGAATGGTTTGTTTTACAAGGCGAGGGTTCACATTTACTTTGATTTGAGACAATCTAACATACCAGTCAACTTTCGTTCAGATGACAATCATTTATTTTGGCAGTTTTTGAATCTTTTGTCCCTAATTTACAGTCTATGGATATCTTAAACAGAAACTATAATAGTTTTGGGTCAATGTTATTTTTTTATGGTTATAAGTTTATACACAAATCTTTAATGTGATTTTGCTCATTACCTGTATTATATATATATATATATATACAGTATCTCACAGAAGTGAGTACACTCCTCACATTTTTGTAAATATTTTATTATATCTTTTCATGTGACAACACTGAAGAAATGACACTTTGCTACAATGTGAGGTAGTGAGTGTACAGCTTGTATAACAGTGTAAATTTGCTGTCCCCTCAAAATAACTCAACATTCAGCCATTAATGTCTACACCGCTGGCATCAAAAGCGAGTACACCCCTAAGTGAAAATGTCCAAATTGGGCCCAAAGTGTCAATATTTTGTGAGGCCGCCATTATTTTCCAGCACTGCCTTAACTCTCTTGGGCATGGAGTTCACAGGTTGCCACTGGAGTCCTCTTCCACTCCTCCATAATGACATCACGGAGCTGATGGATGTTAGAGACCTTGCGCTCCTCCGCCTTCTGTTTGAGGATACCTCACAGATGCTCAATAGGGTTTAGGTCTGGAGACATACTTGGCCAGTCCATCACCTTTACCCTCAGCTTCTTTAGCAAGGCAGTGGTCGTCTTGGAGGTGTGTTTGGGGTTGCTATGTGCGAATACTGCCCTGTGGCCCAGCCTCCGAAGAGAGGGGATCATGCTCTGCTTCAGTATGTCACAGTATATGTTGGCATTCGTGGTTCCCTCAATGAACTGTAGCTCCCCAGTGCCAGCAGCACTCATGCAGCCCCAGTCCATGACACTCCCACCACCATCCACCATGGTTGACTGTAGGCAAGACACTATATATATATATATATATATATATATATATATGCATCATATGCAGGGTGCTTCAATAAATCACTTTGTTTTGCAGAACATACTGGACTTTCTAATATGTAAGCCCAGCACTAGCTTTGCACCTGCAGACTGCCCCTGAAAAATCATAGAATCGGGGTGGGGGGGGTCCCCACAGACTAATTGACTAATTTAGCTGTTTGTGTGTTCTCAGTAGGGCTAATTAGCTGGATAAAAAGTTATAACAGCTTATTCTGGATTTTTACATTACTGTATAGCAAAAAAAAAAATATACAGAAAGGCCACAGTCAGCAGACTCTAGAGCACTACCCACAGGCAATGAGTGATAAATATGAAATATTAATATGCAGTATTTTGCATCTACTTGATCATAAATATTTTTAAACATAAAACATAACTAAAATGTATACAGAAACAATATAGATTTCCTATAAGCTATTTCTTCAGCTGGTTTCTGAATGTTGGCCCTTCCAGGTGTGGATACAATGCAGATGTTTTTTGCAAAGTGGCCCTGACACATTGTACTAAACAAAAGACTGAAATCTTCATGCAGAGGAAAACCTTGTTAACGAGAGAAGATCAATTTGCAGAGTGTATACTGTGCAGATGACGTAGTATCTGGAATAGGTCAACAACAGGTGAAGGAGCTGATGGCGTACTCTGCTTCCTAACTTAGAATTTCAAAGCTGGTTTTATGACAGTTGTAAATGCAAGAAAACATCTCAGCACATTATATAGCTTGTAGACATGAGCCAATCTTTGCATATGTTCTCTGCTCTCAGTCTATGAACATTCTGTTTCATACTCCCCCTCATAAAGCAGGGTGAACACCTGCCTGCTTTTTCTAAGATTGGTTTGGTCCATTACATGCACACAATGAAGTGCCATCACATAAACAAGGGCACTGTGCCAACTCATTTCCACTTTCAAAAAAATGTCCTTGGAAATGTTTGATCCTGGGAGTGCCCCTTTTTTACATCTGCACAATTATATACCTATTTTTCCTTTCTTTTTTTGAAAACAGAAACTGTCATAAGAGAAATTATGGTTCTGATATTTTTGATCTCCTCCTGAAACTGCTAGTTCTCTAGCAGTCATGGCCTTTATTCTATATTAATAGATAAATATATTATGGTCTGGGAGATCTCTACAGTGTGGAAAAATTCTACTTTTGGGGTGCAGTATCACAGTTACACAGTAAATCACACCAAATGCACCCCTGAATTGCAGGGAGCCCCAGGACTGTGTTCTACTTAAGGCAAGAGTTCAGTACCCATGGCCGGATCTAGGGGGGTGCTGGAGTAGGCTGTGCCCCCCAGATTTCTGTTGTGCCCCCCTTGGCCGGCTAAGTTTCTTCCCCATTCCCACAGGCGAGTGCGTAGCCTGCTGCAATGAACTGTGATTAGTAATTTTCAGGCAGCGGTAGACAGAAGAGAGGCTGTGCTGTGTCCTCTCCACCCTGTCAGTGGAGCGCTCCCCCACACAGCAAATCATGCAGGATCTCTAGTTCGGGCTGCACACAGTGCACTGGGCTAACTGTGCACTAGCATCCAATAAGAGTAGAATGAGATATTCAGTTTTAAAAATGGATGACAGCACTCCAGCTTAAAGCTTTGACTTTTTCATTAAATATATTCAATAACGTAGAGCACAACAGGGATGGGACTTCTTAGATCTCCATTTCAACCACTTCTACTCCTACTTCCTTCTGCAACAAATTTCAAGGAGTTAAAACTATGAGCTCCTAAGTGTAAAATGCGTAAGAGATATCTTTGTTGTACTCTGCTTTATGGAATATATTTAATAAAAAAGTCTCATCTTACAATGGAGTGTCATCATCCATGTTTATACAGAATGCATTCTCAGTAGCGAGCTGGACATGCACCTAGCCACCTGTACAGGCAAACGGGGACCAACCTGGAGCTGCGACCTGCATCCTTTCTGTTTATAAACAGGAAAAATGTCACACTCATGTCTATGAGAGATTAGTGCTCAGGCATACTCAATTTTTACTACTCAAGATGTAGCCACACAGGAGGATATTGCTGCCGGTGGAGATAAGTGGACACATACAGGGAGATGGTTCAGTTTAGTGTATTTAGGGGCCTAGGTAGAGGGCACACAACATGCCCTGTGATATGCATTGAAACATCTGTTGGTGATGGGAATTTCATTTTTTTTATCTTAGAACTTCCTTTCCTCAAAACCATCAGTCTCAAATTCCTTACTTAAGGTGAAAGTCCAGTCAAAAAACTTACACCTGCTCATATCCCTTTTCTTAGCCCTATACTAACTACCCTGAAGAGGAAAGATGTCTATACTTACCTATTCTGCGGGCACTTCGGTTCATTCTCATGATCTCTCCAGCAGCCGGCTTTAGTGAAGAGGAGAAATCGTTGACAATGGCTGCAATGCCTACGCGGTGACATCATCCACAAACTTACTATGGGACATCTATTGTCGGCGGTTCCTCCTCTACACCAAAACTACCGCTAGTAGCTGATCATTTGACCAGACCAGACCTGAAAAAA
Organism: Staurois parvus; assembly: GCF_062004578.1. Classification (NCBI taxonomy): domain Eukaryota; kingdom Metazoa; phylum Chordata; class Amphibia; order Anura; family Ranidae; genus Staurois; species Staurois parvus. The sequence goes on from NW_028317827.1 coordinate 15,223,587, forward strand.
GATAACTATACACATCTTTCCTTTACAAGGTAGTTAGAATAGGGATAGGAGCAAGTTTAGGTTTTTGACTGGACTTCTACTTTAAATAAAGATTATCCTTTTTTTTTTTTACATATTCATTGACTTAAAAGCACAGTTCCGGCACATAGAAAACATCTGAGACTGATATCCCTGATTCATGCTGCTTTGCTGTTAAAGAATATGGAAACCCAGTATTTCATGTTCCTAATATGTGCCTGCTGTTACAAGGACTTGTATGAAAAAGTATCCTGTTCTCTTTGTATTGCTTCCTTTGTGTGAAATACCTGGTATTTTTGCCAGTCCTTCTGCTTTCCTATTAAAAACTGACCATACTAAGCAGAAAAACACACAGTGGTCAGTTTTCTAACTGTGCTTGGAACTCAGCCTGCTCTCCGCCAATGATCAGACTTCTGCTGGCACACCCGTCTATGCGTAGCCATTCACTGGGAAGTTCAATGTATGCTGTTTCTCCTCCCCTAGCTCTTATGCAGCTGAGAACAGAGGGTATGTGATCACTTGCAAAAAAGAGGAATAAATGTATTTATAATTTTTTTTATATCTAAACACAACTGTTTTACCTTTCTTTTCTGTTTTAAATGGAATGGGTTGTTTTACAAGATGAGGATTTACATATATTTTAATTTGATGAGAATCTATAAACTCTATTCAGTGGTCTTTCCTATTTTTTATAACAGTTTCATGTTCAAGAAGATTATTTTCTATTTGACACACTTTTCTGGGACCCCATTAGAGGAACCTTCATCTCCCTAGTATGACTGTGACAGTGCTAACTTGACTTTTCAGCTGAGCTTGAAGAATTACTAAAGTAGAATTGTAATATATTCCTATGACAGTCATTAGAAGGCTCCCTCTAGTGGATATTCGATAGAAGTACCGCATACAAAAATCTGACTTTGGCAAGTGACACAATCCTGTCTGAAAAGTCCAACAAAGGAGCTGTGACATACTGTATCTCCCTAACTGAATTTCAAAGAGTAGACCCAGTTGGAAGTGAACCTAAGCCAAAACACAGGAATTCCTTTTTGAATAGGGTTTCAATGTATTAGTCAGCAAATGGCTAACTACACTGATGAAATCAATATATCAGAACTGTTTTACCTGCCAATAGATTTGTATTTCTGTCCCATCAATCCTGAGATTTGCAAAGCTCCCTCATTAAGTACAGTCTTGTCTGGCAGAGGGGGGGGGGCTCTGGTTAAATCTGCAACAGTTTAGGAACATTTTCAGGTCTTCTCCTTCCCCTATTAGTCTGTGAATGGACTGTGAAAAGAGAAGCAGCACAAGAATGAGCTCATCTCTCAGCCACTCTACTCTCTCCTCTTGTCAGCATACTCCTTGCACTGTAGCAGATCTCATTGGCTCCTTGTGCTGCTTCTCACTCCCACAATCTGAGTTATGCTGTACAGGAACTGCAAGAAGCTGATACTACTGTACATTAAATTCAGGTACCTACATTGCTTTCATTACAAAAATACATTGCAGGACAAATAAGGGTCCTTGCTCTTGGTAATGATGTATTTTGATATATGGAAGTTTTATTTATTTTTCCTTATCACGTACACTGAAAATGAAAGCATAATCACATAAAACAGCTTACGGTATCAGTTATGTTTACTATACATATAGTATATCCACTGTATATAATATAACATTTTTAAAAAGCATATAACTGTACAGCTTTTGTTTCTGTAGTACAAAGCTACAGTAGCAATTACTGAAAGTGGGTGAGAGATGATTTTTTTTGCACTACATGACACTTGGCACTGCTGCTTAAAATGATTTCCAAATCACTGTGTACTTTGTACGCACTGCCGCCAGTCTTCAAAATGTTCCCATGTCATGGTTTAGTCATGTGATTTATTCCTGTGCGCTCAAGGTCAAGATAAAGACCTCACCAGCAATCCTGGATAAATAAATGAACCAGCGTTTGTCTTTTATTGGAATCCACAATAAATCCAAATAAAAATAGTGAACATTAGGCATGACCAACCCCCCAAAAAATAACTCTGAAGCTGTAGGGATTTGTAAGGTGAAACAGACTAATTTCTGACACACAGGATAATTAAACTGAGCCATGCTTAAAGTGTATTTCCACTTTTGTGGCCAAACTGGTATAACACCTACTCTATAATTGTTACATGTCCCCATTCACATATCATAACTTAAGTCGCCCTTAGATGGATAGCCACCAGCAGTAATCAATGTGTTCTGCCAGCCGAGAAGGCCCCCTACTGGCACAGCAGAATAGCGCTGCAGGAAGGATTCTCCCATTCAACACTGATTTTGTTGATGGGGGATTCAAGAAATTTTCTTCCCTGCAATAAAACTAAGGGATCTATGAATGGAGGGGGCAAACCTCCTTATTATCCACCCATCCTCCATTCATCGTTTTTCATTCATAGAAGCTGCAGTTTGGCAGGGAGCTGGGTGAAAAAGGCAAGCATAGTTTGGCACTCTTAATGAGTTCCTGTCAGAGCTCACTCTGTTCTAGTAACTCCCACCACCGTAATCTTCCATGGGGTGAAGGGGGTTGGGCTCATCAGAAGAGGAAGTTTTCTGCTAAGCTAGGCTGGTTCAGCACGAGGGACACATCTCACTGAGGGTAAGAAATGTCCCTTGTGTTCAGGGGTGGGCTGACCATTTGGGCATTGCCCGAGGGACCGGAGTCAGTAGGGGGCCCGGTGAGAGGCTCACTGGGCACAATTCACTAAGCAGTATCTTACTGCATCCGAGTATGTGGTAGTATACCGCATAGCATTTAAAAAAAAAAACCTTTGAATTCACAAAAAAAACTACTAAAATACCACAGGAGTTATTTTATCAAGTCATGCGGTATTTTAATAGTGAAAAGCATGCGCTGATGTTTCAGCTGTCAGCAAGGTTCCCCACTGACAGCTAAATGTAAAAGAAAGAATTGCTGGCAATTAAAAAAACAACGTGGGGTCCCCCCTCCATCCATACCTAGCCCTTAGGGTTTGGTATGGACTTTTAGGGGAACCTCCACACCAAAATTAAAACAAAATGGCATGGGGGTCCCCCCCAAAATCCATACCGGACCCTTATCCGAGCATACAGCCCAGCAGGTCAGGAAAGGGGGGGACAAGCGAGCGCCACCCCCTCCTGAACCATACCAGCCCACATGCCCTCAACATGGGGGGCTGCTTTGGGGCAGGGTCCTTGTGACATAATGGTTGATGACACCACAAGGGGCAGGGTCACACACGTGATGTCACTGGGTGGCCCCGCCCCTTACATATTTAAGAACTAACAAGCCAGGGGATCAGTCAGAGGGCCGGGAGCCAGCGTCGGGAGCGGAGCCTTTTTTTTTCTTTCTTTTTTCGGGTGGCGGCGGTGGCAGGCGTCGTGATTAATGGTGGATCTACTTCGGGGGACATTCTTTTTTTTTTTTCTTCTTTTAATAAAGGACTTGTCAAAGACTGTCTCCTGTCTTTTTTCACACTACACTTTTTTTTTGTGAATGGGTAGCGGTACCATGTACCCCATACTCATTCATATGGCAGGGGGGCCGGGATCTGCGGGCCCCATTGCTAAAGGGGGCTTCCAGATTCCGATAAGCCCCCTGTCCGCAGACTCCCACGACCACAGGCACCCCCCATGTTGAGGGCATGTGGCCTGGTATGGTTCAGGAAGAGGGGGGGGGCTCTCACTCGTTCCCCCCCCTTTCCTGACCTGCCAGGCTGCATGCTCGGATTAGGGTCTGGTATGGATCTTGGGGGGACCCCACGCCATTTTTTCTTAATTTTGGCATGGGGGTTCCCCTCAAAACCTATACCAGACCTGAAGGGCTTGGTATGAATGGAGCGGGGACCCCACGACATTGTTTTATTATTTTTAAAATTATTTCTATTGCCCTTTCTATGCAGCTGAGCTGCAATGCGTAGGTGGGATGTTGTGTAGGTGTGGCTTTGGCTTTAGTGTAGGTGGAGACACAGGGGGCCCCATTATCTCTTATTGCCCAGGGGCCCCATGAGTTGTCAGTCCGCCCTTGCTTGTGTTTATTATTTATTTATGTAAACTTAGGCTTTAAGGCCCTATGGGATAATTTCTAAAACTGGAGCACTCGGAATCTGGTGCAGCTGTGCATTTTAGCCAATCCGCTTCCAACTTCAGATTGTTTATTTAAGCTTACAATAAAACCTGGAAGCTGTTACTACAGACAACTGCACTGCATTTTGCACTCTCCAGTTTTTGTAAATAATCCCCCATTGCATATTATAAACAATCACCATGTTTCTTTCTTTTAGAAAACACTGGGGTTGATTTACCAAAGGCTAGACCAGGGGTGGGCAAACTTTTTGACATGAGGGCCGCAATGGGTTCATATATTGGACCCGGGGGCCGGACCAAGAGTAGATGAATGATGTGTATGTGTCATCCATAGTAAGTATAGTAATATTCCCCCATAGTAAGCATAGTAATTAATCCCCCATATAGTAATTCATCCCCCATAGTAATTCATCCCCCATAGTAATTCATCCCCCATATAGTAATTCATCCCCCATATAGTAATTCATCCCCCATAGTAATTCATCCCCCATATAGTAATTCATCCCCCATAGTAATTCATCCCCCATATAGTAATTCATCCCCCATATAGTAATTCATCCCCCATAGTAATTCATCCCCCATATAGTAATTCATCCCCCCTATAGTAATTCATCCCCCCTATAGTAATTCATCCCCCATAGTAATTCATCCCCATAGTAATTCATCCCCCATATAGTAATTCATCCCCCATAGTAATTCATCCCTCATATAGTAATTCATCCCCCCTATAGTATTTCATCCCCCCTATAGTAATTCATTCCCCATATTATTTCATCCCCCATAGTACTATTCCCCCCCAAGTAGTAAGCCAAGTCCCCCCTGTCAATTCACTTACCTTTGCTCCGCGCATTCCTCTCGCCGTGTTCCCGTGCCGTTCCGGTCTTCAGGGCGGACTGTGAGAGGAGCCTAGCTCCCCTCACGTTCGTCACGCTGCCCCGCCTACACACATCCTGACAGCCAATGTATCACGCTCCACGGGCCGGATTAAAAGGTCCCGCGGGCCGTAGTTTGCCCATTGCTGGGCTAGACTGTGCACTTTGCAAGAGCAGTTGCTCCATAGCTTAGTAAATGAGCAGAAGCTCTACTGATTTCCATCATCCAATCATGTGCAAGCAAAACATTTTTTTTTAATATTCCTTGCACGTGATTGGGTATCCTTTGCAAAGTGAAGCTTTACTTCATTTACTAAGCTCTGGAGAAACTGCACCTGCATAGTGCAACTGCACTTTGCAAATGCACAGTCTATTTGCCTTTAGTAAATCAACACCTAAGTTTTCATGTTTTATTCATATTTCTTTGCATCTCAGTGCTAGTGATCTCCTGCAGCCTCTTGAAGCCACTTCCTGCTTGTACAAGCTCCAACAATGAATAAATGTCATTGCTCAGGGCAGACTTCCTGATAGGGACAACAGAATAACTGACATAGTCTCCACAGGCTGACAGAGCAAAAGAACAACTGGGAGATGGGGACAGTGTAATCATCCTATGACAGGACGTGCCTAAAGGTGTCTTCATGGCAAGATTTCCAGTCATTGTTTTAATGAAAGCTGCAGATTTAAAAAAACAACGAAAGCAACTTTTTAAAATTAAATTTGCATCCTAAAGATTGTATCAGATGTTTGTGAATGGACTGAAGAGGACTGAAAAGAGGTAAGCACAAGAATCTTTTTATACAGGTTAGGCAGGATATGTAGGAGGAGGTGGGCAGGGAACATTTTTACAGTGGAGATAAACTCTGCCAATCAGTATGAACTATTTTTAATCCTTCTGCTGCTGGCATTCGTAAATAGATCAGGAGTTACTGTATATTATATTTACCTGTTTTACATTTCTTCAGTTGCTTCCTAGTTTCTGGCCTAGGCCAAAATGATGTCATATATCCCACGAGTCTTCATGGGCATTTTTTTTCTTTCATCTGGAGGAGGGGTTTTCTCAGCTAAGCAGTTTTCTTCTGGCATGCCTGAGCTAAGGGTAGATGGATTACAGGACGTAAATGCTACATGATTCATCTGCCCTTAATCAAGAGGGCCATGGCTAGAAATGCTGGGGGGGGGAGGGTTTAATGTGATTTTGCAACAAAATAAAGCATGGAGAAAAGTACGACCAAAAGTATTGGGACACCCCTACAAATCATTGGATTCAGGTGCTCCAATCACCTCCATAGCCACAGGTGTATGAAATCAATCACTTAGGCATGCAGACTACTTCTTCAAACATTTGTAAAAGAATTGGTCGCTGTCAAGTGCTCAGTGAATTCAAATGTTTAACTGTGATAGGTTGCCACCTGTGTAATAAGCCCATCCGTGAAATTTCCTTGCTACTAAATATTCCACGGTCAACTGTTAGTGGTGTTATAACAAAGCAACTGTGAACAACAGCAACTCAGGCACAAAGTGGTGGGCTACGTAAAATGACAGAGTGGGGTCAGCACATGCTGAAACGCACAGTGCACAGAAGTCACCAACTGTCTGCAGAGTCAATAGCGTAAGACCTCCAAATTTCATGTGGCCTTCAGATTAGCACAACAACAGTACGTAGAGAGCTTCATGAAATGGGTTTCCATGGCCAAGCAGCTGAGGGGGGACTTTGGTGTGGGGTTGTTTTTCAGGGGTTGGGCTTGGCCCCTTAGTTCCAGTGAAGGGAACTCTTAAGGTGTCAGCACACTAAGACATTTTGGATGATTTCATGCTCCCAACTTTGTGGGAACAGTTGGGGGATGGCCCCTTCCTGTTCCAACATGACCGCACCAGTACACAAAGCAAGGTCCATAAAGACATGGATGAGCGAATTTGTGGTGGGGGAACTTGTCTGGCCTGCACAGTGTACACTGTCCTGACCTCAACCCAATAGAACACCTTTGAGAGGAATTAGAGCAGAGACCTACGAACCAAGCTTTCTCGTCCAACATCAGTGACTGACGTCACAAATGCTCTTCTGGAAGAATGGTCAAACATTCCCATAGACACACTCCTAAACCTTGTGGACAGCCTTTCCACAAGAGCTGAAGTTGTTATAGCTCCAAAGCGTGGGCCAACTCAATATTGATATCTAAGATGCCTTTAAAGTTCATGTGCGTGTAAGGGCAGGCATCCCAATACTTTTGGCAATATAGTGTAGACGTATGGGTGAGTTTGCTTTAAATATTAAAAATAAATGAAATAGTGTTTTCAGTTTGGGGTTAGGTTACATGTTAAGTCATGTGTTTATTTTCAGTTGTTTCTAGTCCTAAAGCCTCTCTGCATTCTAAAACTGTTTGGATTTGGTCATCTATGTTCAGAGGAAAATGGTTGCAAAACTGTAGGAAAAACACTCAGGTGGCCCAGTCTGCAGGTGCATGGGTACACTTTTCTGTTCTGTTGTAACAAATTTATGTGCAGGAAATTAGCTGTGAGAATAAAAATATCACTTGCACTCAGTAACACCATTCATTTTGTTCTAAAAATGCTCAGGTTCATTTATAGCGGTCAAGAACCTTAATATCCTTAATTTATTAATGCGCTTTATTCTTTCACATGTAGCTAAGCACAGTGTTCACAGAATACTCTCTGAAGAAACTTAAAATATATGTGAACCTCACTTTGCAAAACAATCCATTCAGTTTAAAACAGATGTAAAAGTGAAAATGTGTATATACAGTGTATATATATATATATATATATATATATATATATATACATACACTATATTGCTAAAGGTATTGCGGCACCTGCCTCTACAAGCATATGAACTTTAATGGCATCCCAGTTGACTCAATATTGAGTTGTCCCACCCTTTGCAGCTATAACAGCTTCAGCTTTCCAGGGAAGGCTGTCCACAAGGTTTAGGAGTGTCTATGGGAATGTTTGGCCATTCTTCCAGAAGTGTATTTGTGAGGTCAGGCACTGATGTTGGATGAGAAGGCCTGGCTCTGCACTATTTCATCCCAAAAGTGTTTTATCGGGTTGAGGTCAGGACTCTATGCAGGCCAGTCAAGTTCCTCCACCCCATCCATGTCCCACCAATGCTAATCCATGTCTTTATGGACCTTGCTTTGTGCACTGGTGTGCAGTCATGTTGGAACAAGAAGGAGCCATCCCCAAACTGTTCACACAAAGTTGGGAGCATGAAATTGTCCAAAATATCTTGGTATGTTGACGCCCTAAGAGTTCCCTTCACTGGAACTAAGGAGCCAAGCCCAACCCTTGAAAAACAACCCCACACCATAATCCCCCCTCCACCAAACTTTACACTTGGCACAATGCAGCCAGGCAAGTACTGTTCTCCTGGCAACCACCAAACCCAGAAACGAACATTGGATTGCCAGACAAAGAAGCGTAAAGAAAACAAAACCTCAGCGCCCAGGACTCTCCTATTTAACACACAAATCCCCGTGAGATGCTGCTGTGCACAGGTACAAAGACCAAAAAACTTTTAACAATGAAAACCAGCGCAAACCCACATATTCAATTGTATTACTCAACTTGAAAAATCATTTTTTTGCTAATAAAGATATATATAATAAATTATATATAAATAAATTAATATAAAAATAAAAACATTAAATTAAATTCATAAGTCCAGTGACAAAAAAATTTAAAAATCAAGTGATAAAAAATCGAAAAAGTCCCAAAAAAATATATATATATTTAACAGTCCCGTGACAAAAATAAATCAATTTATAATTATCATTGGATTCTTCCGTGTTACTGATCCCTTCACCATCCACCAGTGCAGAAATCAACATTAACCGCACTCACCAGATATTAGTAAGTCACACACCTTTCAGGAATATTAAGGGCTCCTGGACCCCCTTTACTTTTGTGAG